>NW_014033771.1:0-1570 GCF_001186125.1 Sphaeroforma arctica JP610
AATTATTATTTATATATTATTATATATATATTATTATATATTTATTATTATATATATATTAATATATTATCATTTTATTATTACTATATAATATTACTATTATTACTATTTGTATGTATATATATATCAATACATATGTATAGAGTGGATGTAGGGCTGTGCAAACACAGTTGACGACGTATGTGTATAGTGCGGCTGTGTAGATGGCTACAACGTATTGTGTTTGTCTATGCGTTTGATGAATTCGTGGACATCGCCAAGCCAATGAGTACTTAAGCTATAAGGCAATTGAATGTGAGAATGCGTATGTGAGTAAGCACTATCCATGCATGTATATGGTCACGTGAACACAGCTGGATATAAGAAGCACACTTTTCACCTCAATATTTAAAATGGGAACAGTTTGGGTTCGTACTATATCAGGATTAGTGGTGACATCCTCATCGATTCGTGTTATTATTGTCTCATCTGAGAATATAATTTCAAGCCTACGCGGAATAAGCTTTCTTCGCCACAAAAAAATGTAAGCACGGAATATGTGCGCAGCATAAACGAACTTGTAAACCCTTGACCCATACTATTCCTAATCTGACTGCGATAAGTTTATCTCACGCGGAATAGGCTCCCTTTACTACAAAATGCGTCAACACGGACTATTGACACAACATAAACGCACTTGCAATACCAGGAACAATACTTTTTCTAATCCATCTGCGACAATCTTGCCGGATAACTCAATATTTTCTCACCTGACGAAACAAGTTTATCCCACGCGGAATAAGCCTTCTTTGGCGCCGCCCCAGCCGGAGTCGCAGCGGTAGTCGCCGTCCCGGTTTTTCCCGTGGCCAAAGCGGTACCTGCGTTCACCATTGGCCCTAATGTGTATATAGCGCAGCCTTTTAGCATCCTCAATGTAATGTGTTGATAGTGAAGCATAATATCATTCTAACACCAATATTTATCTATGGATCTCTATAGATCTGGCACACTCCCTTCATCCTCACAATTAGAAGACATACTCACAGACAGCACGACACAATCACGAACAATACAGCAGACTCCTATACAGTACACACTTACAGCATGACAGCATACTCACATACAGTACACATAGTACAACATACCCCCATTCAGTGCCACATAACCAAAAACAGGATGACATAATTGCGCATAGTGCAACACACTCGCACAGCGTACGACATAGGAACAATAAGTACAACATGCCTACAAACAGTATGATATATAAATACTCTTACATACACTACGACATACTCACACACAGCAGGATATACCCACATACAGTACGACATGTTCTCAAACAATACGACATACTCACACATAGGACAACAAACTAACATGCCGTACAACATCTTCTCAAACAATACGTCATACTCTTGCCTCCCGCAATGGGAGCTCTGGGCGGGTGCGCATGGGTCAATGGCCGTTTCAACGTTGGTTTGGGCGGCGGTCGCTGAGCTGGCGTGCTCGTACTAGTGCCTGCAGTTGGAGCTCCCTGATGTGGCGTAAATGTAAGTATAAGAGTAAGTACAAGTGTATACAAGTAAGAACG
>NW_014033770.1:0-1570 GCF_001186125.1 Sphaeroforma arctica JP610
ATATATATATTATGGATTCACTTCTCACTGGATACGCGGGAGAGTATAATGGGGAAGTATGCGTGCGGCGGGACGGCGATACAGGCAGAACTTGTCTCTGCTACATATCAATCATCAAACGCCCTGTGTAGTAATAAAACAAATTTTTTAAGTTAGTAATATAGCAATCGGTTCCTTCTCTATACTGGCGCTCTTTGTAGTCATAAAGCACCCTGTTTCGTCTCGTTTTTAGACTAGACATGGCGCCCATTTAATTTAGAGTACGGTGACTCTGACGAACACTTGATTGACCAATGATAAAGCAGCCGTCTATAAATTACAAGGATACGAAGTGCTTTACTATTAATGTGTCTTCTCGTCCACGCCCCACGGCCCACCACCCAACGCCCCAGTGACCCATTCCCCAGGGTCACGGTTGGTCGGCCACTGCTGGACCTGGTCGGTGGTGCCACTCATAGCACTAAGACACTAAGCCACTTTATGAATTACCCTGTGTAAAAGACTAAAAGCTATATGTACTAATGTAGCGCACGGACCCACTGACCCACTCGGCCACTCCCTCATTCAGACAGTCCCACTGTCTCACAATAATTTTATTTTTGTACATTCCATATCGGGTCCTTGGGAGTCCAGGGAGTACTCAGTCCTGAGTTCAGAATAACCATTGGCCTACGCTGCCCATTCCTTACAGCGACCAGTCCCACAAACCACAATTTACCTGCTACCAGCCTACCACCTTAGGTACTAATTACACCCACTGACTATAATAGATGACATATCTTCAACCATAGAGCTATGCGAGTATCTGAAACAGTGCTTCTTGCACTTGGCGTGGTATTTCTGGTTGTAGTAGGAGGCGAAAAGGTCCCCTGCACGCCGGATCAACGAATCCCCAGTTTGAATGAAGCATCGCTACATTCACCGACAGTGGATTATCCGTGGGTTGGAAGATACAATGATAGGCTACTTCACGAGCATGTGGTATGCTTTTTCTGCGGATGATAGCTTTTGGATTAGTTTCAAGTGTTTTGCGCCTGGCCGTTTCATGGCCAGGCAATTGTCACTTACAGTGATTACGGCCGATAGAATCATGGTGGTTCACGATGCGCATGAAACAATAGCGACTACATACCAGGACATGGTCTAATACACGAAGTTATATTGTAGGCTTATATTTAGTTTCCTCGTGAGTTAATCTCACAATCTGGTGCATGGTTATAGTCAAGAAACTAGTTTGTACACTTCTTAGTACATTATGTACGTTCAAGGATTCAGATACACACACAGGTTGTGCTTTCAGCATTTCACTCATATTACCTTGTGATTTGGCTTACCCTCGTACAACTAAACTCGGCAGACAAATAAATTCATAGAGAGTGAACAGTGTGGATATCTCAACCAGTGCGTGGATAATTGGTGCGAGCACAAGAACTTGCAACCTATCGTTACAATAGACTATGTGGCGGGATTTTTGGCATTCCTTGGGTAAGTATTTTGCTGACAAGGTTCATGGATTCATTTTGTTATACACACACACACACACACACACACACACACACACACACACACA
>NW_014033769.1:0-1570 GCF_001186125.1 Sphaeroforma arctica JP610
TAGAAGATTAATTCTATAGCACAAACGCCTACGCGACCATCTAGTTATTTCTTGCCTATATTTCATCTTGCACAAATGTTGGATTCAGAATACCTCAAATCAGTGAACGTACTCAGACATCATCTTAACACAAACCTCTATTGCCACTCCCACAAATAGTATGAGTCTGCCCTTGACCTGCACAACACACACATATATATACCTCCTTTAAGCCATAGAACCGATTGAAGAGTCCGTATATAATATCCTGGGTAGTGCCCGCTGGCAAGCCAGTCAGCAGCAGAATGTGATTGGGGGGATTAACCGGCGCAGCCAAAGCCGCTGGGGGTGCTTGGGTGGGGGGTGGTCCGGAGAACTGTTGCGGTGGCTGGTTACTGTACGCGTTACCGGTGTTCGTGTACGGTTGTTGCTGCTGCTGGGCCTGAGTGGCCATAGACCTGTAGTCTCCGCTGGGCATACTGGACTTGGACTCTCCCATGGCGCTGGGGTTCTGCTGCATGTTGCTCGGGTAGCTGCTGTTGTTGTTGTTGTTGTTGTTGTTCATGTTGTTGGTGTTCATACTCGAATTCGGGTCTCCGTGGCTGTAATACTCATTACCCGCCTGTTGCTGCGTGTCTAGGTGCTGTGCTTGGTCAGGGTACCCCCCGTGGTTCCACCCAGGTCCTGTGCTCTGCTGTTCCAGGGCCCGTCTCACCCGGTCTAACGCCTCCATCTCCAGTCTGCGCTTCTCCCCTTTGGGACGACGGGGCCGGGGAATGAAGTTACCCCGGTGTTTGGCTACGGCATCTGATTTGGTCTTTGAGAATTGCAGTTTCTGTGCGGATATAGGAGCGTAAGATCAGGCGACATAGATGACAGGGGAAGACCGTGTATGATATTAGAGCGGATGAGATGTGAACGGATACGCCACTCCAACACCGACTCGCCGATAAATCAATAGATTCGTACAGGACTAAAGGATTTTACATGCATTCGACTATCAGTGGATAGGTCATTATCAGTAAATAGGGCACATATTCCTGACAAAGGGACAAAATAACTATTGAAATCAATGGATTCTTGCAGGAATAAACGTTTCCGTGGTGTTTATCAGTGCATGGGCTATACATGGCTGCAACAGCGACACAATTGTTATTAAGATCGTTAGATTCGTGCAAGAAAAAACGTTTCCATGGGTTTTGTCAGTAAATAAAGTGCGCATTCCTGCCAAAGTGACACATTGACTATTGAAGATACAGTTGCAATCGCCGTAAGCCTGATAGACAATACATATGATCCGTAACAACAGAGGTCCATAGAACTTTAAACCTTAGTGCACCATTTCCTCTGGCAAGCAACGGATTCATCTATATCAAAATCCACTCATATATATTTATAAGCAATTACATACAAGAGCCAGATGATTTGGAACTAAATAATCGTACATATGTGTGCAAAAGGCATGATGAACGGTAATAGACATAATCTACATACATACAAATATATATATACATACAAAATGCATACAAAAAATATATCACATAAATGTATACATGCATACATACATGAATACATACATAAAATTGTATAC
>NW_014033768.1:0-1568 GCF_001186125.1 Sphaeroforma arctica JP610
AGCGACTCCTTACCCAATGACCAATGGAAATTGGAGATACAAAAATCTATCACAAACCTCTCTGCCCAGGTCAGTACTCTACAGGCCAATCTCAATCAAATTTTGGGACCGGCTCTAACAACCCCGAACAATGATGGGCCCATCTCCAAGGAGCCTTTGACTGATGACCAATGGAAATCAACCATACACCAAATGCTCACTAACCTCTGTGCAAAAACAACCAACCTTGAATCCGAACTCCGGGACCTTAAATCCCAAACCCGTGCACCTATAGATGAAGACACACCCGACACTTTCCGATTAGCCTCCACAAGCCCGCCTAGTTCCGCCTGCATAAAGACCGCGGTCATAGGCGCCCAATAGCAGCAGTGAGCCTCCCAGCTACCGCTCAAAAGTGGACAAACCTGCAAAACCGAGCCCTAAAAAACGCCCGACCCCACCAGCTTCGCAGTCCCAATCGCAGCCGCCAGTACCCGAACACCTTTTGACGAAAGTGGTGGGTCGCCCGATGCCAGACAAAACTCTTCATGAAATGGATGACATAACTTCGGTATGGCTCTTCTTCAGAGCAATTTTCCCTAACGGCAAGCCCCCATCCCAATCAGTATTTGAAAAATACTGGCAACCCAACCAGCCCTCAATTAAATCGGTATCTCAACCAAATCGCCGCGGAAGCTCCACCAGTTTCATCCGCCTTTGTGTTCCTAGCGACTCTGTCGCCCAGGTGAAACGACATGCAGCCCTTACGTGGAAATGGCAGCTTGATGAAAACATCGACCCCCGCTCCCAACAACATCCCGACGCTACGAAAGCAGCTTTAATTCACTATATCCGCACCAAGCGGGAGGCCCGCTGCACACATGAACGAGCGCCAAAAATTCTTGCCCGCAGCATGGATGCACTACTGAGCCCACTTGTCAACTCCACTAACGCAGACATCCTCCAATCTACCGCGGACCGTCGCCAGAAGGCTTACCAAGCAAGGCACGATAAAAACATCTTTTCACTTAACCCGCGAATCCCGGTAAACGCTAAAGAATCAGCGCGTGCGGAACCCGGACGACTTCATATACCAACGGTCTCCCCGACACAATCATCCGACACGATGGATAGCAATACGCAGCCTCAGCTTTCCACGACGGACTCTTCGACGACAGGCAATGATATAGAAATGGCTGACATCGTCAAAGAGGAGAGCCCAGTAGTATTGACTGATGATGAACAATGTTAGGCCCAATGAGGATGACGCTTTTCAACCCACAAGGACTCAAAATGGACAGCGCGGCACATACAGATAAGTGTTTGAACGTTATATCGATTTTAAGTCAGGTTGATGTTATGTGTGTGGTTGAAACCTGGCATAACACCACATTTCTTAATCATATACGCTCGAACACACACTACCATATCCTACACCACACTACACAGCATAATATCTTACACCCTTCACACTGTGGTATTGGTATCTTTTCCAAACACCACCTATCGAATTTTCAACTTGTACACTCTTCCGGGATCATCTCGAAGGTCAACGCTTTTCTGTGTTGACTGATCACAAGGCTTTAGTG
>NW_014033767.1:0-1568 GCF_001186125.1 Sphaeroforma arctica JP610
ATACACACCCACGTAGGTACCACCATGTCAGCTATAATGCCGCTCACCAGCCCCCTGACGAGACAGATCCATGAGTGTAGTGAATGAGATGGGATGTGTAAGTGCGTATACGGGTGGGAAAAGTACGTCTGATCGCTCCTCTGAGTGCACTAACCAACGACAGTGAATGGGTGAAGTAAACACACCCGACATAACAACAGCTGCCTATACTCGTGGGCAGTGTATAGCCGGACACGCCCTGTATACGTCTTTCTGAAAAACGCAACATACGAAGCACTCCGCAGTGAAGTGGTCATGTGATACACAATCTTGGCGCGCTCGACCCTTGTCTTCCGTATATAGTGCTCCTCGATGAATTCGCCCAGACTTCGAAAGTTCTTAAGCAGTTGTTAATCGTGACCGTCATCCTAGATATCGATATCAGATGTATATATATATTTAATTTTCGTATATATATATATATATATATATATTAATATTAATATTAATATATATATATATGTATACATATACATATACTATATATATGTATATATATATGTAAACATATACATATACTATATATGTATATATATATATACATATAAAGTAGTTACACACACACACACATATATATATATATATATAAATATATATATATATAGACTACCTGACACACAATTATTGAGTACATTGATGCATACCTCGTTGTCATTAGACCGGCGGGCGAACAGAATCTGCATGCAGTTGACAAGTGTAGCGGTTTTGACCACTAAATCGCGCGTCTGCGCTATTAACGGATCCAGCAACTCGTCGCCTAAGGCCAATAAAATCATTAGAAGGGGTCAATCAAGGGTCAGTGTATCGTTTGAGATCATTATATTCATTATAAGGGTCAACTAGAGATCAATATATACTTTATAACGGAGCAATTTTGGACCAATATGTACTTTAATAAGGGTCAACTAGGGATCAACTTATCCATATAAGAGATAAATTAGGGATCAATACATTCATTATAAGACGTCAAATCAGGGGTCAATGCATTCATTTCAAGGGGTCAATTTGGGGTCGGTATATCTATTATGAAACCTCCACTAGAGGTCAATATATCTAGTTCTTACAGCGAAAACACTCAAGCTTGATAAGCTGGATGCCCAATGTTTGTGCTACTCGACCGATATATAGCTATGATATATAGTCAAGCAAAATAACCCAGACAGGATTGCAACCGCTCACAGCCAACAAGCACACGCGCAAACGGACGCACTCACACTTGGTAGTCGTACAGCACCCGCACACACAGTTGCACGCACACATACTCTGTGGCTGTATGGCATCGGGCAGGCCCAAGTGCTGTGTCTGCACACCCTTACTGTACAAAGACAGATACCTGAGCGCCTCCTCCATATACAGTGCCTGTCGCATCATGCGGTGTTCCCATTGGGCGTATATGGCATCGGTGTACGATTCGGACGATGGTTCGTCGTCGGCTGAAAAGGGTTTCCAGCCGCGTCTTGATTGCAATTCAATATAAGAGATGCAACAGTGTTCAGTAGTTTGCCTTGACTGTTCGATAACAATAACCA
>NW_014033766.1:0-1568 GCF_001186125.1 Sphaeroforma arctica JP610
TGTATGTATATATGCATGTGTGCACGTATATATATATATGTATATATATATATATATATATATATGAATGTATGTATATATATATAAATGTATATATATGTATATATATATATATATATATCGTCGTACATACATGGACATATGCAATTCTTTGCAGGGCATAGTTATATGCATTAATATATATACCCATATCTTATTGCCAGGAGACGAAGCGGGGGTAGTACCAATGCAATCCCAGTAAGGAAGTTGGACAGGCTGCCTTTCCCATCATTTCTTGGCATTATACAGGATACCGGTATGCACCACTCTATAGGAGTGGATATGTGGTTTCTACCCTGCGTGTATGTGGTTGCTTATGTGTGTTTGTGTGGTTGCTTCCTTGTTTGTGTATGTGCGTAGATGTATATGTGCGCTGTGTTTTTGATGCCCAGTGATCGTTCTTGCTGGGTTTGTATTTAATCCCCGCCTCGTTACCCGTTGCTATGGTGACGAACCCCGTTTCAGTATTCAGTGGATGTTCCTCAATGACAACTTTTTATCCACTCGATTTTTCTGTATAAATCTCTGCACGCCAGTGAAGAGTTTTACGTGTATACAGTTAACTCAAGTCTCTGTGTACACTATCTTATTTATAGTACTGTCGCATCATAAGAGTTGTCGGTTCGTTGCCGCTCTGGTCCACAATGCCTTACTGCGGCACCTACCGCCCCAGGGTTTGTTATTTTTGAACATAACAAATACAAAGGCTAAGACTGACCAGATACACAAACAGTGGATCATCATACACTGTCAGGCTAAACACTGCCGAGAGAGCAAGCCTACACTTAACATATGGCAGGTCTCAGGGTTATAGTAGGGGTAATACCTTCCCACAGGCCACAAATTTTTTCAAATATATTTCAAAAAATGGACAACAGAACTGCCCCGGCTTAAAAAATGAGACGCTTTACACACCGAATTATCGGTTCGTCTTTAGTATGTCATATTTCGTTGACCCTAGATGAGACAGACACGCACCTTACATATGTATAGCATATCTCTACTTGTTGACATTATTACCACCACTAGTCCGCAATTACTGTGTATGTATATATAACTTGTGCAGCTTAGCCCCACGTACGTATACGAATACAACTATGTACTTACACACGCACCCATGTATGCATAGTATCCAACATGTATACACCTGGCTACATCAATGCCGTCTATCTATCAATCAATCAATCAATATAGATATACACGCTCATGTCTTCATACCATCGCAATGGCTTCTACAGCGCCTCGTCCTGTGCCCACAGCTGGCGACGTACGGACAATCATCGAATACACAACAGACCCACAATTAGAGGCGGAGGTTGCGACGCTCAAAGCGCGTGTGGCGGAGTTAGAAGGTATCAACAAAGAGTTGGAAGAGACCATATTAGAGGTGCAGGACGTAGCCGTGGGCAAGCTCACTTCTCTACTGCAGGCACGTGTGTGTACACGTCTCAATCGATGGGATGTGTGTGAATGTGGGGGAGTATACATGAAATGTAATGTGTATTAGACATGGACTGTAATGTGTATTA
>NW_014033765.1:0-1568 GCF_001186125.1 Sphaeroforma arctica JP610
ACACACACATATATATATATATATATAATATATATGTATATATATACAAAGTAGAATACGTATGTGCATCTATGATGTACGGTTATATATATATGCAAAGTATAACACGTATTTATATTTAAGATGTACGTTTATAAATATGCAAAGTAGTAGAACACGTACGTTTGTTTACGATGTATATTTTTTACATATGCAAAGTAAACACGGATGTATATTTACGATGTGCATTTATATATAAATATATGCAAAGAAGAACACGTACGTATATCTACAATGTATACCAAACTAGAAGACTCACTTACGCACATATACTTGTATAGTAGATTTATTACGTACAAAGATGTCTATATACAAACTGAAGCACTTGCGGCCACCGGGTGCGTTGCGAAGGACCCTACAGAGGGACGTATGCTACTGACTGCATACCTTAAACAATAGTATTCACAGCACGTGTCAAGTATCGTACGTTCATACACTGGCTAGTACAAGCCACTCACTCACTGCTTTACACCTGTTATCAATGTGTGGATACAACATATATCAGTATTATACATCTCCACACTGCTAGTACAAACCACTCACTCACTGCTTTACGTACCTTATACCAATGGGTATCTACAACATGAATCAATATTTTACCGCCCTATACTACGGGTTCAAACTACTCACTCATTGCTTTAAAAACCATATAAATATCGTCTATGGACAACGTCGACAGTATGATACTTTCCTACACTACTGGTACAAACCACTCACTCATTGCTTTGGATACCGTATAAACCATGCATATATACAACGTATGACAGTATAATACCTCTCTACAGTACAAACTACTCACTCATTGCTTTAAATACCGTATAAATCATGTGTATATACAACGTATGTCAGTATAATACCTCTCTACACTACTAGAGCATACCACTGACCCAAGACCCTTCGACAAAAGGACCCTTGTCCTTTACTATTTCTTCCTTTTGATTTCTGAAAATATAGATAAAATTTCCGCCTATTCTTTTGCGTCCTACTCTCAATTCTGAAACCAGTACATTGCCAACATATTGTCATTTTCGCTTACTATACAATTAGCTCTGGAGATCTGTTTTACACTTAGAATTCAATGCCAATTTGACTTTTTGTCAGGTTCTCAATTTTCTTTTCGATTTTATTCAGGGCTTTTCTATCGCAGATGCAGCGACTCAGAGAGCTCCACTTTCTGGACAGCCTGTCGTACGTGATGAACGAGTCGGTATGACATTACTTATGCCAATATATGCAACTAGGTGCAATATGTATGTATCAATGTTTATTTGCATATGTATATATATAGTTGGACATATATGTAGATAATTGCATACATGTGTATATTTGTATGTATGCGGAGTACCAGTACACCCTTGTACTTCACTGCTTGCATTGTGACTTCGTCTGAGATACCTGCCATAAGTAAGAAATGAGTGGGTGGGTCAATTGATCCTGTTTCTATATACTAAGGTAAATTAGGTGAACATGTGCATGTATACATATATACATACACACACACACACACACTGACACACACACACACACAC
>NW_014033764.1:0-1568 GCF_001186125.1 Sphaeroforma arctica JP610
GTGTGTGTGTGTGTGTGTGTGTGTGTTGTTGTGTGTGTGTGTGTGTGTGTGTGTGTGTGTGTGTGTGTGTATTCGTGTGTGTGTATTCGTGTGTGTGTGTGTGTGTGTTTTGTGTGTGCGTACATAACTAATCTAAGGGGGTATGTAAATTCATCACAGACTTATCATACAAACATGAACAAAGATACAGGTAATGATTGAGACTAGTGGTTGTTATCATATGAAGGATTACGTACATACCTCATCATCAAGAGGAGAGAATTCAGAGTCTGCTGTCCCATCCTTATACTTCATAGACCATTCCAGTAGGCCTTTCCAGCTTGTAGGTTTGTCAGACCGTAGCTCAGCATTTGTACCAGCAGTCTCACTAATATCTTTCTGCAATCCTGCATTCTTGTTCAATAGATCCACTACCTTTTTAGTATCGACTTTCCCGCTTGTTTCTTTATCAGTAGGAGGTGTCTCCTGGACGACGAGTGCTTTGTTGTTATGCTTGTCACTATCTAACTTCACAGACTGTTTTCCAGTTGTGATATCCATTCGTACGTGACAGCCGCCCGGGATGGACATCCCCTCGGGCAATTCCTGCCACTCATTCGTTGCATTAAAGACAGGTTTATACATTTTATCTCGCTAAATATCTCGAACGTATTTAGTTCTGTGTGTGTGTACTGTGTGTATAGTGTTTAAACCCGTATAGCTTTATACTTTTGTTTTCAGGTGATTGTACATGCTATTTATTTTAGCTTCGATTTCGCAAACCCAAAATGATTCCGCTAATCCAGGGCTTGTGGTTGGAGGGGGATATTTTCCCGGCTTTCCAGTAAACAATTATTTCTAGAAAATAGTACACGTGCTGTCTGTATTTGGGCAAGCTATCATTTGGCGGGCTACCTTGTAAAATATTCTTATATTTATTTACATATTTTTACATCGCTCTTTTGTTTACACCCGGCCGTCGACAGTAGTGAGTAGTGAGATAAAATAAAAAAAGGTCTCGAGGCGAAAATCAAGTTCCCTCTCTAGGAAATCGTAGATTTAGCGAGACCCTGATCCAGAGGGCCGTGTTATTTATATATAGTATACTATCATAGCAGCGTATGTGCTAGTTATATTTGGGTAATTTCGATTGTCAAAAAGTGAAACAGTCTTTCGCATCAATCGAACCCGTATACAAGTCATCTCAAATTGAACTAGATATACATGTACAATCCACAAACCACAGCACACACGTGATAAACATGTCAGTAAGTGAGGCAAAGGAAGGTGTGCCTGAATTGGCTCAGAATGCGGTATTGGTACAAAGTGAGCCCATGCCAACCGATGCGATAGTTATTAAGGGTTATGAATTCAAAGGTGAGCTTGACTATCACAAATTGTTACAGTCTTACATCTGCTCGGGTTTCCAGGCGACGTGCTTTGGACAGGCTATCGAGGAGGTCAAACGGATGGTATGTTCCTTGGCCTTATGGTTTTTATAGCTGTATACTTTTATGAACAATGTCAATCACAAGAATCATATCGTACTCTATATATGTGTGTGTGTGTGTGTGTGTGTGTGTGTGTAT
>NW_014033763.1:0-1568 GCF_001186125.1 Sphaeroforma arctica JP610
GTTTGTTGATACATTACTTTTTTACGCTTCGCTAGCTAACGTGGCCATGTCATGTGGTCTGCTAATCATTTAGCAGTAGCTAGTTTCCCGGCTACACTTCAGCCATCTAGAACCAAGAATACTGTACTCCGCTTTTCACAACCTATCACTCCCGGTATACCTCACCAGTTATCAATCTTAAATCTCTCAAAGCAATACTCTTTGTATTCGGCTCAGAAAATCTCCATTGCGTGACGCTAAATTATCGTGTGAATCAAGATCGACATGTCTACTCCTCTCTATTTTAAAACCTACATACATTTTATATTTTTTAATTAAAATACGTAGATAATTCAAGTTTTCATAACAGCCTCCTGACGGCTCATGAGGGAAAATGAGTCCGCCATTCCGCCAAAAGTTAAATAATACAAAAATATGCAGTGAAACTGTGGCCTGTGAGGCCGTGGGCTGTGCCCTGTGCCCTGTGCCCTGTGCCCTGTGCCCTGTGGGCCTTTGGGCAGTGGGTGGCGGTTCCTGTGAACTTGTGAAGGGCTTTTTTATTTGTTGACAACTCGAATAGGGCCGTTTCGCACCTCACCAGAAAGTGGTCGTGAGGCTTCGTTCAGTCAGTCTCGACTCTCGACACCAGTATTACAACTCGACACTCAAATGGGAAAGTGCTCGCCTCGCACCTGGGCACACAATAAAAGGAAAATTGCTAAACCCTCGCCCGAGGCGATACACTCATCATGTCACTTGCAGGTCTCATAACGTAAAAGTAATTACGTTTAAAATCATTTCGTAAACGGGAAAACGTAGTACGTTTACGCTTTGAGCCTTACGTCTATATGACTCTGTGATGCTCATAGACGTAAGTTTATTTCGTATTTACGTTTATATTCAATGCGTAAACGCCAAAGCGTAGTACGTCTACGCTGTATGGGTTACGTTGTGAGCCCTGGACTGACTCTTGTGAGGAAGAAAAAGGTCAAGCAGTCAAGATGTCTCAACAAGAGAGGATGCCGCCTTTTTTTCTCAACCCTACTCTCTTTACTGTAGAAAAACTCTACCGCGAATACTGAGAGAGATGCACATTGTTGCCACATTTTGATTTTGATTTTGATTTTTAGAGTTCTGCGTGGCCGGGCGTGGATGTATGTAATGACAAAAAAAGCATACGAATTGTTACCAGTCGCAGACACGTACACTCGTACAGTATCATTGAATATTCACTCGTATTTGCGAATGTCTGCGAATGCGATCACAAATACTGTATCAGCACATACTTGAAAGTAGGCGCGTATTCCCAATATCGTCGCTGAGATTCAATAATGAGTCGAAGGAACACTAAAGATGACACGAAGTCCAAGTTCAGCACATTAAACGTTAATGCTTTGTTCAAAACCAAAGATGGTGCGCGCAGAACCGGCCCAGCACCGGCTACTACAGGTATGATAGCTCTGTGAGCGGAAGATCGTAATGCATAGTTACATATTTATTTCGTCTCGAAAATTGGACTACTAAAGGTTATAAATTAATACAAGTATATGTATATGTATATGTATGTATGTATGTATACATATATATAT
>NW_014033762.1:0-1568 GCF_001186125.1 Sphaeroforma arctica JP610
TATATGTATGTGTGTGTGTGTGTGTGTATATATGAGTGTCTGTGTATATGTGTGCGTATATATATATATATGTATATATATATGTGTGTGTGTGTGTGTGTGTGTGTGTGTGAATACTCTGCATCCATATTAGACTTAAGGTACCATACAAGTCAGTGTACATATACAACACCTGCATTGGTAGATGCAAATATGATCCTTCATCTGCAACCCCTTTTCCTCACACTTACACCGACGCATTCAATAAGATATATGAATCGAAGTGAGCATATACTAATAGACAGAGAGATATCACATCATATGACTTGCACATGCCGTATCGATTTTTACTTATTAACGGAATTTATCACACATCACGCATCCGAATATACTGGACTATATAAACATGAAAAAATACTATCGCAAACCGTTCGTACTTGTATCAAATCCCTCACCCTACTACACAGGTGCCATATACATCCAACACCTCTGCTTATATCTTACCCGTGAGTATGAGGCTACCTGAAGACCACGTGCCCTCTGCCTGATCGTACCGCTGGTTCTCATAACACTCCTCTACTTCCTCGTCCCCCATGTTATGGAGTGACGAGCGTTTCTGTAAGGCCGACATGCTTGCAATATATCCCTGCCTACTAACCAGAAAGATATCTATACCTATGTGTAACTATGTGTCTATATGTAATTAGGTTGGCTAGTAGGAGACACTAGAGATCTATTTAGAGGTTATACTAGACCCACAAGAGGCCGCAGCACGCATATGAAGGCATATACAAAAACACATGTGTAATTAAGGTATCATAAACTTTAGGATAAATACACAATATTGTTATTTACCCTTTCAAGTTTCATCATCACATATTGATCAAACTCAAGATCCAGTTTGGTAATCTGTTTGCGACATAAGATTCAGATCTGATGAATTTACGACAAACCTACAGACTCGGAGATCGTGTCTGGATTTAGGGTTTTGAAAGTAAATGAACCATAGCATGTCGCAAATCACTGTATTTTAAAATCAGGGAGGGGGGGTGTTAAAATTTGTGGTATAGAAAAGGCGCTTTTAAAAAAAAACATACACAGCATACACACTTATGCCGTTATCGTATGTGCCCACAGACACTATCACAGGCCTCGCAGTAGATACACAGTAGGTTCCATACTATGAAGTTATTTAGCTTTCTGCAGGCAGCTCTGTTGCCGTTGGTAGCAAATGCTCTGTTTTTCCATATGGAAGAGGGGGAGACCAAGTGCTTCATAGAGGAAGTCCCCGGCAACACAATCGTGGTTGGTATGTGCACATGGTAACGGCAAGTCTTAGTTCACTGATGGGAATCAAACACTCACACCGCCAGTGAGTACGTCTCGAGAGAAATTCTTTGTCATTTTCTCTCTACCCCAGATAAAAAATATTGGGATGGCAGCTATCCTGTTCAATTCGATTTCTTGTGTCAAAGACATGTACTGTAGATTAAAATATTGTTGTATATGTATATGTGTATATATATATATGTGTGTGTGTGTGTATGCGTGTGTATGTGTGTGTGTGTGTGTGCGTAGTTTATATATTT
>NW_014033760.1:0-1567 GCF_001186125.1 Sphaeroforma arctica JP610
ATATATATAATACTATGTGTGTGTGTGTGTGTGTGTGTGTGTGTGTGTGTGTGTATCAATACATACATACATATATCCATCCAACCATCCCTACATACATAATATATATACATCCATGCTAACATAAATACATATAACACACACACACAAACACACAAACACACGCACACACACGCACGCACGCACACACACCCTCTTCTAAGCTTGGCCACATATTGTGTACCCAGCCGCTTACCTCTTTGTAGTGGTGAAGATAGTCCACACATGGCTCCTGGATGGGCGCACAGAGCAAATCGTACCCGAACGGTACACACCACTTCCTCTGGTTAAAGCACAACAACCGCCATAATCCATTGTCACGTACGATTTGACGCCAATGGTGACTGACCAAAGAGCACTCTGCCAGATCTTTATGTTCTAAATGCGCCAGTATCTTGACGGCCAGCTCGCCTTGTAGAAATTTATTGATAGATGCAAAACTATTAAATTATATATTGACTAAAAGGCGTGTACTATGCAGACGAAACGACCCGAGAGCCCTCTACCATCATCTTTTACATCCGTTGACGCACTGAATACAGCTTACAGACAGATACCACGGTGTTGGAAAGCACGCTACTTACGATGGATACACGGCCGACGCAATGTATGACTCCGAGATGACAGTGATGAGAATTAGAAGCACAGCCTATAGCATACGAACACGCGATCTATATAACATTCGTTCCGAAAAGAGAGGTTAACTTATTACATTCAATATAAAGCGCATACCGGGAAGGGCGCCCACCAAATCGAATGTTGGCAGCAGAGCCATTTGAATCCGCTTCAGAAAATCCAACTATATGGAAAAGAACTATACATTAGAGGTTTATACTACATTTGAAAATTAGACACCGCAACTCATAGGCAAGATCGAAGGGCGCGCGCTTTAATTGTACTGTACCATGCCAACTGCCATTTACTATTTCGTGCAATATAGCACTCATAACCTTGCTACTGGTAATTTCGATCATACTTTCTTACACTGTTAAGCACACACGCGACTACAGAGCATTCACAACAACATTCTAAAACTATGAAAATCCTTGAGGAAGCTATAAACTTACTGTGATTATTAAAATGGGGCCAGTGCACCACTGGTCGTATTTGGTTTCTCATGAAACAGTTTCCACTTTCGGAATAAAAAAATATATATTTTGGTTGTTTCAAGTCGATTTCTTTTTTCAAGTGGTAATATCCACTTAATTACCTTGTGCTGCGACGTCCAGAGTTGACTCTGTGAGATCAAGGTGATACATTCTACCGCAATGGCAACCGAAGAATACAGCGATTGCTCCGGGCGCGCTACCAGCGCATTAAAACCCCCCGGCGGAGTGGGTGGACCCTTCACATCACTATCTAGCATACTGTGTGATGATACCGACAGGTTGGTACACAAGCATCAGTCAGGTTACATATATACATATATATATATATATATATATAAGAGAGACAGAGAGAGAGAGAGAGAGAGAGAGAGAGAGAGTGTGTGTGTGTGTGTGTGTGTGTGTGTGTGTGTGTGTGTGTG
>NW_014033759.1:0-1567 GCF_001186125.1 Sphaeroforma arctica JP610
GTGTGTGTGTGTGTGTGTCGTGTGTCGTGTGTGTGTGTGTGTGTGTGTGTGTGTGTGTATGTGTATGTATATATATAAAGCTCAGCATTTATTTGATCAGTTATGAAAACTGAATTAATATGTTCATCATTGCTTTGCTGTAAATGTATGTAGTATATACATAATTGTTCTAACTACATAATTGTTCTAATAGTGCCGTTTCTCTAAATAATCACGGGGAGATCGTGTGCCGATGTGGGTTGTTCGCATCTCTATATTATCTCTAGATGTTGGCCATATTGAACCTTCACTGCGCTGTACTGACTGAGTAGGACGAATACTTTCAACGCGGGAGGGCCACATTATGTGATGTCCATATCTTGGTTGTGTTCTATCATAGCTCTGATTAAAAATATCAATTAATGTCTCCGACATACGGAAAGGAACACGTACAACCCATTTTGCATGATATTCGTAGCCGCTTTCAATGTATTCGTCGACCTCGTCGTCACTTTGGTCTGATTTGGTATCTAGCTTCCTAGATTTGCAATACCTTACTTGTAATGGCTCTTCGTTCAGGATGCTAACACATTCAATGTATAAAGCAGACGTGAAAGAGTCACCCCGAACCAGTAATCTGCCAAAGCCTAATTGAATTTCATCCTCCAAGCGCTATATGTATAGTATGTTTGAAACCAATCGACAACATCTCCTAATGCTTTAAGTACATGCCCTGATGCTGGTTTGATAAGTACAATACTTGATTGAATCACTTCTGAGTTATCTTCAATGCTTGAAAGTTTCAACTGTGGTAATGCATTCTTAGCAATTTTGATTATACCTTTCGTAGTTCTACTTACCGAAAAAGGTCGATAGTGTGCGATACAGATCCAGCGTCTGGCACTCCAGAATTTAGCTGTCTTCTTGCTGTAATCATCATGTCTTGTTAGTTGCTTGTCATATTTTGCTCTCATAACTTCATCACTAGGAAATCTAACTAGTGATATTTTACATTTTCATGAAGACACAGTGCATTGTGCAACCATTGTGTGTAAAAGGATTGATTGAAGTGGACTCACAGACAATATATAATAAATATATATCGCTTTCTATAATTTTTACACCCGTGTACATATTATGACCACTTTTTCAATACCAAAAATCAACGATTTTTCGAATGCCATTATTTTGACCATTATCATAAAAATAGGTAGTCAATTTGAGACGATGTGTGGACACATATTGAGCTGCTGACGCTCTCATCGTTGATAGAACAAGCTATTACTAAATATTGAACTCAAAGATACAACAATGAACACGTATATTAGTTTATAGCACTGATGCAGTCCGAAAAGTACTTTTAGGCACGATATTTGTCCTCACACAATAAAAGAGTATTATGAGCTTGACCATGACTGGTCTGAGGATTACAATAGATGAATACAAACGATACTTTTTTATACCATTGTGTAATGATTAAATTATAGCCATTATCATGTTTCAGTATCGTTTTGTATGTCTTAGCGTTGTAGTATATATATATAGACGGTATCATCGATAAAATTTCAATTCTTTATTTGAGTGATAT
>NW_014033758.1:0-1567 GCF_001186125.1 Sphaeroforma arctica JP610
ATATATATACGAGGACGCACAAGCTTCTTCTCTTGAGAATGTTGTATTGAAACATATCTTTATTCGGATTGGTCTCGTCCCGTCTTGGCATCCAAACCACCTTCTCCTGAGAGATGCAAAGCTAGCGGGTTCCCAATTAGTAGAAGCACATTCGTACGTAATTAAGAAATTATGGAATGTCTAAGACGCAATCACGCAAAGGTGGATATTTGCAATCATAGAAACAACACAATTTCGGAATTCATCGAAAAATACATGAGCAAGATATGACCTCCTGCAACTTTTGAGACTTGGTATATTTTCAAATACTCGCAGAGTACAGAGCGACAATCTGGTGGGAAATAAGGTATATCAAGTCCTGCTGGCCTGCCAACTAGATACACCCATCGTCGCCTTAAATGTAATGGAGAGCTAGGCACTTAGTGGTAGGATCCTAGGTGCAATGAAATTACGTTGCTGTACCAGCTTGGTTTTTGATATTTCCTCCTGATTTTATTATTATTAAGTCGGATATAAAAGTTTTTATAGCTCATTATTATTGCAGGAATATTCCGAAGCATGAGTGCACCGAATGTAAATAATCCAGTAATAGCTGATATAACCAGATAAATCTAGTTCGGAGAGTGATCAGAGCAAAACTATATAGACAAAAGTCTCAGTCCCTGATCTTTAATTCGTCACAGAGGGTTGAAGCTAGACCTAATTTCTTTCTACACCCTCACGTATTTCCTTTGGTTTAACGTTTAGAACGATATTATCGGTCTGGATAAGCCAATTTTACACAACTGTGGAGATGGAGATCGCGCACAACACCCGTAATATGAATGAAGTTGATTACTATGTGTCGCTGATCACTCATTTGAAGATAATTGATCAGATGCTGCAAGCTCAGCGGGGATGAGAAAATGGTGGCAATAAGAAGTTCAAGGTATGTAGTAAGCTGAATTTGAACTTATAAGTCAACGACGCAAAGCCTGCGTACATAAACAACCACGACCTTGAGACGCTGACACGAACTATATGTACATTTAGTACAATGATAAAGATAACTGATATTCTTCCTAAGTTATAGGTCTCTGCATCAAATATACAGTCATTAAACCACGACCTTGAGACGCTGGCACGAAATATATGCGCATTAAACGCAATGACAAAGATAAATGTTCTTGCTCCCAGACATTGGATCTTTGCATTAATATTACAGTCTATAAACCCTGAAGGAACCAAACATCGGGTCCTCCACAAGCATATCGATGAGCTTGAGCAACAATATTCTTTTTGAGTCAGAATGTTATGCAGCACAGCCACACGAGCATGTGATTAATATTAGCACATACAGCACTCAATACCATATACAAGGTGTCAACACTTGATAAAAAACTATTATACAACTTATATAAATCAATATATATATATATATATACATATATATACGTGTCAACACTTGATAAAAAACTATTATACAACTTATATAAATCAATATATATATATATATATACATATATATATATATAATAGATATACATACATATATATATATATATATATATATATATATATATATATA
>NW_014033757.1:0-1567 GCF_001186125.1 Sphaeroforma arctica JP610
ATATATATATATAGCAATCAGCTTCTGTCTATCAATCGAATGTGTTGTAACTTCAGGAGTTCAGACCTTCCTTCATTCCAACTGTCACAAGCCATCACTGGCATTGCGAAGTTCAGATATGGTCACATGATGTGGGAACACAGAACGCTTTCCGACTGCTGCATGCGCTAATCGACCACCGCTCAAATATAGTTCCTGTATGAGATCACCATTTGCCAACATCTTCAGATCTGACACCGCACAACTTTCCTGTATGCAGTAGATGCCCTGTTGCGCTATCTATCTACTAAGCACGTGTGCCCTTGGTCACTGTACCGTGTGTGCGAAATGCCTATGGCACGACTGAGAAATACATACTTCGCGTGCCGCATACATACGCTCCCTTGCTTCAGTCATAGTATCATACAGACAGTAGATGTATCCAGTTTAGAAAGTGTTGCGACAACGTAGCAGTTATCATGCAATGCAATATCTAATTTAAAGTTAACTATGCAACCATGCCGTACAATGAAGGGATTCCTTTATTCGCCACAAACTCCTAAATGCTTCAAGCACAGACGGACAACCGGCACTTGTTGCCCGCTGAGCTGAGCTGAGCTAGACTCCAGCATCCCCCGTATTTACCACATGCGAAGTATACGGACGATGATCCAGTACACCCCTTATGCCTGCACCGCTGCCGTTTCCGACCGCTCCGATGGCACGGTGTCTTGTTTCTCAGCACTTTCCTTCTCGTCTTGGGTGAGGGGTGTGGCTGGCTTTCTAGCCTTCGCCTTATTGGCTGCCATCTGTTCTTTATCCTCGGCGAGGGTTGTCGGGAGGCGTTCGTAGTGATGTTCTGTACCAAGAAAAGGGTGATACGAATGGTTTTGAATGCTGCGGGGAATACACAAGTGCTGAATATGAATCATGAATACAGGTCTGAGAATGAAAAAGGGAAAACCGTGAAAGAGATGGTACACACTGGTTTAATATCGCCACTATCGGTTTGCCTGCTACCAGGATGTATCTGTATCTGCTATCATGTATCTGCCATCATGAATCAGGCACACTTGACGGCTTTAGTGTTTCGCAAAAGACACATATATGGCCTATCATTGACTATGTTTGAAGATTCAGGCGTAGCTTGTCAGTCTGTGTTGCAATAAAGCACCCCTTCTGTCTGCTCATGAGCCACAGGGAGCAGCAATAAAAATAGTCCCATCGGCACTTTTCGAAAGGTTTGGCTCCGTAAAATATTTGCCAATTCGGCGGCTATTTAAGCCAATTCGGTGGCTATACAAGCCAATTCGGTGGCTTAGACTACGCGTTACGTGCACTGATGCACAAAAAACTGCCTTCTTCTATAAACACCGTGCTCTGTAGTGGCAAGCGAGTTTGCATAAGCGTGTCGCAAGTGTACAAAGGTAGAGCCCCATATTCTACGAGTTTAGTACTGGAATCCGTACAGTATATATATATATGTGTGTGTGTGTGTGTGTGTGTGTGTGTGTGTGTGTTGTATGTATATATATATATATACATACAACATATATATATATATATATGTGTGTGTGTGTGTGTGTTG
>NW_014033756.1:0-1567 GCF_001186125.1 Sphaeroforma arctica JP610
TATATGCAATATATTACAAAATATGTGATTTCGCAAGCGTAAAGAAGAACATGAACGATTGTTTTGAGCCTTCTTCAGATTGCCACGAGTCTTCAAGTTTTCTCCGACGGCTTACTGCCACTATTATTTCGTGCGCCTCCGTGACTACTCATTGAAACGGTCGATCCTACTGCTGAGAAAAGAATATACACCCGATTCAGACACACACGGATTAATATTTATATTTAGTTAAAAAAATTGAAAGTTGTTTGCCGCAATGTTTGTCAACAGATCCCCCACCAAAACGGCGCCTATCGGCCAATGGGGTTTGTTTTTTCCAGTTTGGCCAGCACACCTGTCTTATGCGAGCCATGTACTAAATAAAGTATTTATTTTTCCATGACATCATACAGAAAGCGCGCCCTTTATAAAACCACCTTTTATAGAACGGAAAGAAAGTGTTTATATATATAAATGTAAAACCCAAGAGACCTGAGAACACTCGGTAAAACCCTAAAAATGATACACACACGAAAGTCGAAAGTGTAAATAATTTATTTTTTTGAAACAATATGTACTGTATGTTCTGTAAAAATGCATATTTAAATACATACTACAGTTATTCACAGCTACTTAAAAGTAGACCATGCACAGATCCCACACATTCATACCAGTAATGGGTGCATGTAACGTGTATATTTATGTGTGTACATCTATATAGGCACACAAAGGCTGTGTTAAGGCATCCAACTGTCGATACATCCACATTTCTCGACTTGCCTTGTGCGATTACAGCTTGAGTACATGGAGGCGGTCGCATGTGGTGAGAGGCACGGATATTGAAACAAGAAGCATGCATATGCAAAAAGTGAATTTCCGCACTCTACACCTGTACACACGCAGTATTAGAACTAACATATGTAACCCCTAAAACACCCAACCGCTATACACACCTCAAATCAAGCTAATAACTTAGTACTGGCGCATTCATAGGCTCATATACCAAGACTCCCGAAACCTTTGCACGACCATCATGTCGTCGTCATCCGGTGCGGTGGCTGCAAGTGCCTCCAGTGATCGAGAAATGCGCACTATCTACACCTTTTTGATCCGTCAACCACAGATGGTGTTGAGTAGCCTATACGAGCACTCGCTGTCATGCTTGGCTGTGTTCCGCACACTCTCACCCGTGGGAAGGCATTATGTCATGCGATTGTTGTACACGAAGGACCCTATTGAACTCAGCGATATTGAAGTCTGGTGCACTGATCGGACTTTACACAGGTGAACTTTACAGCTGATATAAGCTTGTTGGTATATATATATATGTATGTATGTATGTATGTATGTACGCATATATATAAATATATATAATATGTGTGTGTGTGTGTGTGTGTGTGTGTGTGTCGTGTGTGTGTGTGTATAGATATATCTCAATATATATATATGTGTGTATGTGTATGTGTGTGTGTATATAGATATATCTCAATATATATATATGTGTGTATGTGTGTGTGTGTGCTTGAGTGTACGCGACATGTATATCTATATAATATATATATATATATATATGTGTGTGTGTGTGTGT
>NW_014033755.1:0-1567 GCF_001186125.1 Sphaeroforma arctica JP610
AATATATATAAATATAATTATATTTATATACATATATATACAAATATATATAAATATAATTATATTTATATATATATATTTATATATATATATATTTATATACAACATAGAAATATGTTCATACATGTATACAATATACGAACTTATACAAATAGAATCCTATGAATATACACACATACATATAGATCAATACAAACATAGTTATATATCCATACATGCATAGATAGAAGTCAATCAACCCAAATTAATATGTACATACCTGTGTGCACACAATATCCATACAAATATACATAGAAAAATAATACAAACTCGTGGACGCGCAAATGTATTTATACATATCAGTGCCACTCACATCATTATGAAAGCCGCATATATCCGCTCCCACCAGCGGGATCTGGTACAGATTGAAGTTGAGGATAGCTGAGATGCTCAGCCACATGTCTTCCCAAGTGGCATGGTTGTCTCCTGTCCAATGCCCTGCGTGTTGTCCCGTACCAGGGAAAGTCGAGCGTGTGATGATAAACGACCGTTTGCCGCGTGAGGACTCTAGCGCCTGTGATTGAAAATGGGTTGAAGATACGTGTGTATAAATATATATATGTATGTAACATATGCATTTTGATCAGTCTATTTGTATAAATGGTGACGTACACTTTGTTCACAACAATTAGAGCCACACCTTTCGCGTGGCGATGGACTGCATGTGTCCAAATAAATTGTGCGCATCGTATTCGTAGATGTCTCCGTCGTGAAGCGCGTCCATGGAGACTGTACGTTGCTGTGTGGGGTTAACGTATTGAAGTGTTAGAGAACATAAAGCGGCTTGCAGTAGCTAACCAGTGAGAGCTAAATGATATACAAGAAAGTGGGAGAACGTCAATCCGGATTCAGTATAGTGCTAGGAGTCTCGAACAACTAAGTCGATCGACAAGTTTGAAGTGAATCTACGTGTAATGGAAAAATACGAAATATGTAGTAAGTCAACGTTCTCAGTATATATTTACATGTTTATCTCGTTCTGTACTAAAAACATAATCAAAGATAGATCTCCAGGTTTGTCGTATTCACCCGGGTGTGTGTGCGTTATGAGTGCTTGATGGCAAGATGTGTGTGTGTGTGTGTGTGTGTATGCGTATGTATGTGTGTGTGTGTGTTATTTATGTGTGTATGTGTGTCTATGTCTGTGTGTCTGTGTGTTTCTGTGTCTAAATATATGTGTATATATAGGTTCAAAAAACATACCTCCAGATCTCCATTGTTCTCCTGATTGTGGATACGATACGGAGGATTGTTGGGCCAGAACTGTCGTCCGCGATGCGAAAATTTTAGACTACGCAGTGATTGGCTGTTTAAAGATGGAAAAATTGGAAATCCAACATCAAATAAATTAGCGCTATATATAAAGATACGGAAACGAACTCAAAACCCCGTAAAATAGGGATAAGAAAGAGAAAAGGCATAACTAATCACATGACAATCCACAGGACATTCGCTTATGCGGTCGTCAGATTATTACAAAAGGTGGCAAACACGAACGCGTACATATATACAAATGCACATATACAAA
>NW_014033754.1:0-1567 GCF_001186125.1 Sphaeroforma arctica JP610
AACGTCAATGTTGTTGTGTCCTTGAGAACGAATGCTGAACCATTCGTTCACTTCCGGGTGACCTTGCTCATAGTGCGCTTCTAGAGCGTCAACAAAATCATCGTACCAGCGGAGCGGCTTTCGCACTATATTACGGGAAATAAATTCAGTACGAGAATAAAGATATTGTTCTTCATCGCAGTCTCGATCGTTTTTTTGCTTCTATTTCGGCAGAGTGACATAACTTCATTTGTAATGGGTTCTCATTGAGTATAGAAATCACCTCGCAATAGAGTGAGCAGTAGAATGGGTCACCTCGATCCTAATAGCGCGCAAAAACAAGTTGGCTCTCAGAATCATATACCAGCTTCTAGTTTAACGAACCGTAATAGGTTCTGTAGAAGCGCATTACATCGCCCAGCGTGTCTAGTTTAGTTTTTTTACTTGGGATTCTGGGACTCTCATTGACAACTTCATGCTCATCAATTGGGATTGGCAGGGATGGTGTTTCCTAAGGATATCCCGGGGACGACGTGTCTTGTATTTATAAAATTGTTGGCCTATTTATACCTTTGTTGGTTTTGCTATTACCTAGTAGTTTCGTGGGAATAGCATTCTTTGACCACCCGCCTATACCCACGTCTTAGTAGAATCACGCTTCACGTCGTAGCAAAATGTTTTGTACACATGTATATCTTCTTAAGCCTATACCCAAGAAACTTTGATTTACGTCCATAATCATCATATCGTTGCAGTTGATCTATCCATTAATGTCTTTGATTGGGATCGCGCGGGCACAATAATAGTCTCGTCTTAGCGTGACAAAACAGTACAGCACAAACAGGACCCATGATATAGTGACAATACATCTCGATATGTCATTTAATTATTGTGTAAAGTTGAGAGTAAATTTGTTTGAGAATGATGATATATATGTTGGAGACTTCTCGTAACCAAACTAAATAAATTAGAAAGGTACCTGTCACACGTGTTTTATAACTTCCGGACCAATAAATAGCTCGCTATCTCCACAACAAGTATACAACTATATCTTTACGCACACATAGTCATGACGACCCTCGACGGCAACTGTATGTTCTCACTGCTACCTTTTTGCATTTCGTATACAAAATGTGCTATCATTCCTCAATTGGTAGCACATATATATCACATAGATATACACGCACAAGGTATATCCGCACACATAGACCATAGTTATATACATATATAAGTCCACATGTATATTTGTGCACACATAGTTATATACATATATGCGCACACATAGATATAGAGATATATAAGTCCATATAGTTATATACATTTGTCTATTGGTATATTGACCATATGAACTAACAAATAGCACTCCACAACACGTATACATATAGCTACGTAAAGCTGATACCTCAAGCAAGACTTCCTTAAAGTTATGGCCACTTTCGAAAACTACTTTCACCCTTATCGACGACAACTGTATATTCTCGCTGCTATCTTTTTGCATTTCGTATACAAATGTGCTAACATTCCTCAATTGGTAGCACATATATATTACATATATACACACACACAAAGTATTTGCGCACACATAGTT
>NW_014033753.1:0-1567 GCF_001186125.1 Sphaeroforma arctica JP610
TTCTTTTACATCAGCGCCATTTGAACTACACACCCTGACGCAGCAGTTTCAGTGTACACTGAGTGTGATATTGCAAGGACTTCCGGCATATCACTACCTGGACGACATCGTAATAGCAACAGATGACTACGAGGAACACGTACGAGTAGTGAAAGAGGTCATTCGGCGGCTGACGTACCACAGTTTCAAGCTAACCCCTTCAAAATGTCATTTTGCAGTCAAGGAAGTCATGATCCTAGGGAAGCGAGTATCGAAGGCCGGAATTGATATTTGCCATGAAAAGCAGGCCAAGCTCATTGACTGGCCAACCCCGAAGAAGTACAAAGACATTGCATCGGCCTTGGAATTAGCCAACTTTCTTCACGAGCACCTACCAAACTTTGCAGAGGTAGTTGCCCCACTCCGGGAATTCGTAAAAATGAGGCCTAAGGAAATCATTGGAGACAGGTGGAAATAGAGACACCAGCAAGCTTGGAATGCCATGAAGCAAGCCATAGTTGAGGCAGTAGTGTTGAAATTTCCCGTCGACGAAGTACCTTTACAACTCGAAACGGATGCAAGCGACTACGGTATTAGAGGTGCATTGTTCCAGACCATAGAAGGGAAGAAGCAATACCTAATGTTCTTCAGCAAGACCCTCAACACAGCACAGCGCAATTACGCAACACCCATGAAGGAATTATTGGCCTTGGTATCCGGTCTCACACACTTCCGGGATCATCTCGAAGGTCAACGCTTTTCAGTGTTGACTATTCACAAGGCTTTGGTGTATATGAACACACAGCTAAAGCTGAATCCGATGCTACAACGATGGCATCACATCATAGCGCCTTTCCATTTCACTATCTCGCACATCCCGGGTATAAAGAACGTGCTACCAGACGCGTGGTCTAGGCTTCATGAGGGAACTGTTGAGACTGAGGACCCGGAGGTACTATATGCAGAATGTTGGCAACTTTTTCCAGATTACTTTGAGCAAGCGCAACGGATTATGGGTGAGAATAATGTCGATGTCTTTGCTTCGCAACAGGATCACCATTTGCCACGCTACTACACCGACGATGACAGGGGTGGAGCGTTTGCACATTGTTGGAAAGGTATAGACGGATGGATGAACCCACCATGGAGATTAATCCATATAATGTTGCGCAAGATACGATCAGAGAGGGCCATAGTTACGGTGTGTCTACCGTGGGCGCCCCACGAGCCTTGGTTCCAGATATTAAAGTCGCTTCTACAAAGGACCCAGTATTAGTTCCAAGGACAGGCCACTCCTTCCTCAAATACGGAACGTATGCGAGTTGCAAGACACCATGGGGTCACACAGTCATTGCCAAAGTAGGCCCACGCAATGGTTACAGCCTTCCAGCGACGTTTTCAGCACGATTGGGATATGCCGAACCGTCCTCAGCGCAACGGATTATGGGTGAGAATAATGTCGATGTCTTTGCTTCGAAACAGGATCACCATTTGCCACGCTACTACACCGACGATGACAGGGGTGGAGCGTTTGCACATTGTTGGAAAGATATAGACGGATGGATGAACCCACCATGGAGATTGATCC
>NW_014033752.1:0-1566 GCF_001186125.1 Sphaeroforma arctica JP610
TATGTGTGTGCGTCTGTGTGTGTGTGTGTGTATGTATGTATGTATGTATGTATATATATGTGTGTTGTGTGTGTGTGTGTGTGCGTGTATGCAGGTGTATACATGTGCTCAGGCTTCCCAATTATTCACACATGCGACTACTAAACCATCACCGACACAGGTCAGTGAACTGGACTACAAAGCACGCATCAAGACCATTATGGTGGACCAGCAGAGCACAGAGGGCAAGCCACCCTATCGCAGGCGTACATCCCAAGTTTCTGCCAAGGTGTGTGACAAGTGCATGGCATGGGTAGGGGGATTGTATTTTGTGTAGGTATGTCTGCATATCTATAAATAGACACGCGCGTGCGTGCGCATCGATACTCCGGGGCAGTGCGTGGTATAGTGCACTCTATACAAAGACGTTGTATCAGAGGTCACACACTGCCATCTCCTCTAACGTTCGCTTGTCTAAGATACTTGTCATTACCAGACCTATTGAGCACCACATTATACACCCACCATCACATCACAATACTTCCCTACCACTGTACACTTTGCTCAATTGATATCGTACTCGCTACTTTATCCATTGCTCACCGGTAGAAGTTTTTACCCGTCATTTTGTTTCATTATTTTCCCGCCACTTCCATGCCGTTATTTTTCTGGCCATTTCATTATTTTCTCACCCACTTGTGTCTTCATCCATTGGCCCACCAATGCCTGCCATTCAGCTGCTTCTCATTTCATTGTTCCCACATTCCCCTGGGTTTCACCCACAGACGATGCAGAAGAAAAATTCTCAAGCTCGGCTGCTGGAAGGGCGCGAATACCCTTCAACCAATGGGCGCGCAGGCACTGACAACAGTGTGTCACAACCCGGCCACTCGCAGTCAGGTACTTAATTTTTAACACAGAACGAGCTGTATCGTTGCGGAGGACGGAGTGTTGTATGGTCTTGGGGATATTTTCTGACCGAATTTATGTATAAAGATGTAGAAGTACTACTATATGGGGAGGAGATTGCAAGTCCGAAAGGTACCCTCTTTTACGAGACTGACTGATTCGACAATGAGGTGTTGAAAGTCTATGGATAGTATATAAGAACAGTATGGGAATCTACAGTGTACTATGCTGTGGGAACGGATCATTCTGGTCTGAATGTGTTATATGGTGTGGTTATGTTACAATATGGTCTGATTGTGTTACAATGTGGTCAGATTATGTTAGAACATGGTCTGATTTCGTTATCATGCGGTCTGATGATGTTACAATGTGGTATGTTCAGGATAGTTTGATTATGCTACAAGGTGGTCTGATTATGTTATAAGAGTGTCTGACTATGCTACAAGGTGGTCTGATTATGTTATAAGATGGTCTGACTATGCTACAAGGTGTTTGTTATGTTATAAGATAGTCTGACTATGCTACAAGGTGGTCTGATTATGTTATAAGATGGTCTGACTATGCTACAAGGTGTTATGGTTATGTTATAAGATAGTCTCACTATGCTACAAGGTGGTCTGATTATGTTATAAGATGGTCTGACTATGCTACAAGGTAGTCTGATTATGTTATAAGATA
>NW_014033751.1:0-1566 GCF_001186125.1 Sphaeroforma arctica JP610
TATATTAGACATTAACTCTCAAATGTGACAATCGTCTGACAATTGCGTAACTCCAAATAGCACGCAGCAAACGCAGAACGTTCTCATGATAAAGGTCTGTTGGGAAGAGATCGGACCGACCCGGGCGTACGACAATTGTCCGACAATTCACCAACTCTAATACACCATCCAATACTCTACACAACACACTCAGATCGTGCTTCGCTGTACAAGGTGTGCTGGGAAGAGATAGGGTCCACGCGGCGTACGACAATTGTGCGACAGTTCATAGACGCGCTGGCTATTGGGGGGGCGGGTGGCTATCCTCGACCAATAGAAATGCACTCACACGACCCCATGCGATATGTCAGTGACATGCTCGCATGGCTCCATCAGACTATTGCTGCCGAGCAGGTACGTGTGCAAGGAGCGGAGGGGTGGTTTATGGGGAGGTTCGCATTGTGGGTACGTATTAAACGGGCAAGCGTGTGCAAGGAGTTGAGGGGAGGCTTATGTGGGGACTCGCATTGTGGGTACGTATTAAACGGGCAAGGGGCATACGGGCATTTATTTAGGGTCTTGTGCTATGGGTTGGTACTAAACGTACAAGTGGTATAATTACGTTTATCATTGTTGGGGTTTTGTGTAAATGTAGGGACTAGATACGTAAAAAGGCATTCTATCAACAAAATGTACATATGAGGTGAGTAATAATCTTTTCTATGTACAAAAACAGAATACATATATAGTTAGTATTATTCTCTTTTACGTACCTACAAAGATTATATATATAGTGAGTGATATTCTTTTTTTATTTACCTAAAAAGACTACACATATAGTGAGTAATATTCTCCGCTCATTCAAATGCGCTCAATGTTTCTATGTGACTCGTCAACGGTATATCTGTATGGGTAATTGTTACTGTATATATCAAGCTATCTCAGTGTTATTAGCTAGGATATATATAGATATATATATATGTATAAATATATAGTTTGGCTTATGCATGAATGTGTATGAATTACCAATGTAGAAATAGGCCAGGACCGTATAAAATGGTATAAAACGGACCTATGCGATGCATGTCGAATGTCAAAGCTTATATATATATATATATATGGCTAACAGCCTTTTATATGAAGAGTTGTATGAATTACTAAAGTAGAAATAGGCCAAGAAAGTATAACACGGTATGAAACGGTCCTGTGCGGTGCATGTAGAATGCCACGGCTTACTTACACATAGCTGGCTAAGTCCACAATCTTTTGACTGAAGAGGAAAGCATCAGTGCAGTCAACAGTCATAATACTGCAATCCGCTGACAGGACAGTGTGTCCCCTTTTTATTGCGAGCGGTTGCCATATGGTCCAAATTCTGAGTATTGCGCGCACCTCTAAACACTATACCTAAAACTTTAGGAGTTGCTCCTGACGTTGCTAACGGCACCGAAGCTACGGAAAGCAGGCAACCACCACGTAAATAGACACCGCACACATATGCCTCGACAATCCTCAGTACCCCGAGACGAGTATGTGAACCGTATGTGCGCATATATATATATATTTATATATTTATATATTTATATA
>NW_014033750.1:0-1566 GCF_001186125.1 Sphaeroforma arctica JP610
TATGGATGGGTGTGTGGGATATATATTATTGTATATGGATGCATGTATGTCTAATAGAACGCACCTGTTTCTTGTCATTGGCCTTCTCCTTCTCACTCTCATCGAATTTGAAACCTGTGCCGCCGAAACCGCTGCCGGCATCGCGGACCGTACCCGCCTTTTTCTACAAAGTTGCGATGTGACAATATTGGAGGGTTTAGGGTTTAGGGCATAAGGTTTAGAATTTATGGTTTAGGGTGGCCATTGAACAGTTGTTGGATCTCCAATATCAGGGCTTCTGGGATTCAGGACGTTGATCGTATAATGTGAGTGTTCGATATAATACGCAAACTGGCACAGATGCACTATGCCTATTTTGATGGGCTCTATTAATGATTCTTTGATAGATTTCACACACAAGAAATCCGTAGAGAGTCTCTAAACGCATACGAAAAGTAGCACTTGCAGAATATGCCTGTCGATTTTGGAACAGATCAAATATAAGAGAGAGAAAGAAGATTATTCTCGAAAAACAAGTATAAATACGAGGTCAGACCACTTTGAATACATACAAAGGGCACTAAAAACAATGTCAATAACATGCTCGCAGGACAAACCTTTTCTTTGAATCCAGTCCATAGCTCCCGCAATTCGTCGGGCACTGTGGCATGTGATAGCTCCAATGCTTTTTGGATCTCCCCCGCATACCGATCCTGAAAACGAGAGTGAGTTGAATTCAAAAAAATAAATAAATCGGGTTTTCCGAGCGTCAATACCGCGTACTCTATTGGCTGTATGTGCCCCTTGTACTAGTGAAGCAAAGGCCTTGTCATCGACACCAGCGAGTCTTGAAGATTCCAGCACCAGTCTACATACACTACGAAAGGTAAGCACAACAGAAATAGACCCCTGATGGTCGCCTTGTTCTGTGCAGCCGACTCCCCACAGAGCATGTATACTGGGCTAGCACCATGTAGATTGGCTCGAGTATATGAAGAAGCCGAAGGTGTGTGGGTGTGAGGATTTAAAAAACTAAGTTTAAAATTCTCAAACCAATTATGCATGCACGTGGTCAAGATATACAACTTTAAGTTTATATACATATTCATATATATATATACATTTTACATCTATAAATATATACATATATACATATACACATATACACATATATATACAAATACACAAATATACATATTCCCTGAGAATGATACATGCCTGGTCCGGGGTGATGAAGGTGAATGCAGTCCCCTTCCTGCCTGCACGACCAGTACGACCGCAGCGGTGCACATAGTCTTCGTAGTGATTAGGTACATCTGCGGAACGGGTTGGAGATTTGGTGTAAGGATTATACTATTAACAAGCATTTGACTCTTACATAGGAAGCTGGTTGACAGCCCATTACTCAGACAACAGAGACCGCGGTGACTTATAGAGAGATTTGCAGAATATATAGATGCTCGCCCGCCACTTTCACGGTCTTTAAGGAAATTACTACATGGATAAATCAGCGAAATCGTACTGGAGTACATTCACTTTCAATCATAATATATATATATATATATAAATAAATACATACATACATAT
>NW_014033749.1:0-1566 GCF_001186125.1 Sphaeroforma arctica JP610
TAACACACACACACACACACACACACATATATATATATATATATGCACACCCACCCCCCCTACCTACCCACCTACCTGCCCACACACAGACACAGACACATATATATATATATATATACATACATATATATCATACTTGTCTTACAATGGGTAGCATGACCCTCCTTACACAGTAGCCCTCGAGCATTGTATGCATGGGGGTGAACTCCCAATCTCGCTTGATTGGCGAGTACAGTATTGCCTTCTCTTTGTGTGTCGAGTCCCGTTCCCGTCCCGCTTTGAATACCAATCCAAAACTGCACCAATATGAAGATGGCGTTTGTTAGCAATCGGCTTAATCACGTCTTTTTATTGATGAATCGGCTTGATCACGCCTTTTTAATACACACTCATTCCCATGACACCAACACAAACGTCCGTATGGCAACCGCAGTTTTTCTCCCGTGAGACTTCAATTGGCGTACATTATTTTAGAGGTATAAACACATGGGTACAAGTAGTTTCTTAGACATGACGGGACGCGTCGAATCGATCCAATGAGAACAGACACAAACGCTTAACGCTTCATACTTTAAAATCAACCGAGTGAGTACGGATTCAGCAAAACATTTGCATCCCCCGGACCATTGCTCATAAGACATGTTTAACAATACACGGATACATTGCTGATAAAACGTATCCATTCACACATGGTGTCCCGTACCTGTGACGTGAATTGTTGATGATATCAAATGATAACAAACACAGATTGTTGACATTGATTTTGGTTTCGGGTGTGGCTGGTAAAATATGCAGCGCTTTCAGAGTTTCGGTGTCGGCTTGGTCCAGTCTCTGTGGGTTGATATTGGGACCGAGAAAGCCAAAGGCGCCAACAGATAGGTGAGCATGCAATACAAGCCAATTAAGAGACCAAGCTTCCGGCAGGATCACTCGTTGTAGAGATGTGGCAAGCAAAGAAAGGGGAGCATGCAATACAAGCCAATTAAAGAGACCAAGCTTCAGGCAGGATCACTTAATCTAGAGATGTGGCAAGCAAAGAAAGGGGAGCATGCAATACAAGCCAATTAAAGAGACAAAGCCTCAGGCAGGATCACTTAATCTAGAGATGTGGCAAGCAAAGAGGCACAAAATACGTTTCCGGTAGTAGCCCAGAGTCTAGAGGTGATGGACTAAACGGTTATGATCATAAGTGGGTTAACACTCCCCCTCGGAAATAAGTCAGTCATATTTAGTAGGCTCTGTATGCGTGTAGACACACTCAGTGACTAGTGTATATGTATAGACACACTCAGTGTCTAGTGTATATGTGTAGACTCACTCAGTAGATTGAACATGTACATTTGCTATTACGCGTGCGCGCAACGACGCGAGCCCCACACGTGAAGTATAAACACGCTCCTACACCTCCGACAAGTAGACACTCTATTCACGTGTAAACGATTGTAGATCGATATCCAACTGCGCATGAACACATTATATATATATATAAATATGTATATGTATATAAATATATATATATATATAGACACACACACACACACACACACACACACACACACATATATA
>NW_014033748.1:0-1566 GCF_001186125.1 Sphaeroforma arctica JP610
ATATACCAACCTACCCCAAACACGTGTATATACCAACCTACCCCAAACACGTGTATATACCAACCTACCCCAAACACGTGTATATATCAACCTACCCCAAACACGTGTATATACCAACCTACCCCAAACACGTGTATATACTAACCTACCCCAAACACGTGTATATACCGTATATACCAACCTACCCCAAACACGTGAATATACTAACCTACCCCAAACACGTGTATATACCAACCTACCCCAAACACGTATATATACCAACCTACCCCAAACACGTGTATATACCAACCTACCCCAAACACGTGTATATACCAACCTACCCCAAACACGTGTAGATACCAACCTACTCCAAACACGTGTATATACCAACCGGGATAGAAGATAACGGTATTAGAAGAGTGATGCACGCATGCAGATATAGTACGGACATATTGAGTATTGTAATATGCACAGAAATAGTATTTTCAGGCTGTAGCGGGAGTGTGCGCGTGCGCGCGTGCGTGCGACTTAGTAGTAACAGGTGTCTTTTTGAACAGATTTACTGCTAGATTGGTTTGTATATGGTTATAATATCAGGTGCCTATCTGAAAAGATATACTGCTAGATTGGCTTGTATGTGGTTTACTGCCAGATTGGTTTGTCTGTGGTTTACTGCTAGATTGGTTTGTAAGTGGTATACTGCTTGACTGGTTTGTATGTGGTTTACTGCTAGATTAGTTTGTACGTGGTTTACTGCTAGATTAGTTTGTATATGGCTTACTGCTAGACTGGTTTGTATAATTTACTGCTAGATTGGTTTGTATATGGTTTACCACTAGATTGATTTGTATATGGATATGATATCAGCTGTCTATGTGAACATACCTTTTTCGAAGAAGGTCGAGAGCCCAAAGTCGGTCAATTTGAGGGTGTTCCCGGCAAACAGGAAATTTTCAGGTTTGATATCTCTTAAAAAATCAATGAAATATAATTGAGGCTAAATTAGGAGACACATCTCGATGCAAAGCCCGATTCGAGAGCTATTCGTTATTCTGGTACTTCTACGTATGTCCAGGGCAGGGTGGCTATACACTCATGTGTGCACACGGGTACATACGGGCTCTTGAAAGTGTTTTGCCTCTGTATTTGTTTCCAAGACTACACACACCAATGCCAACGTAATAGGCAAACGTACTGGGCTGCTCACCCGCCACCTGACACCAGTACAGTGTCCGAGGATAAACATCCCCAATGGTGCAGTGCCTAGTCTTTCGCTTGCGCCGCAATCAGAGCACGCCGAACACACATGGTCGAGCCTCACATAGCGGACATGCAACACATGATACCACCGTGATTGAGTGTCCAGGCACAGTAGGCCCAATCTATCAAGTGCATGCTACATCCTATGTGATAGGAACATCCCTACGCACGCGCACACACCCAGCTCACACCCACGCCTTCCCCTGTATCCGTGTGGCCTAACCGTACATTGGACACCCACATATGTTTATACTATGTCTATACAACTATATATCTATATATGTAAATACATAAATATCTGACTATAAAAATATATATGCGAGTAAA
>NW_014033747.1:0-1566 GCF_001186125.1 Sphaeroforma arctica JP610
ATATATAAATCAGGCTTATTTTATTGAATCTGTGCCATATCTTTATCGGAGCGACATGTTCTGCATATTGCTGTGATCAATAAAGTTGCACCATACGCATCCTAAATTTTCTCTAGAGCTATTACCTGTGGCGATCAGCTTCTACATTGTCCTCCAAAAACATAGGCGCAAACTATAAGTGTACTTCACTCTACCTCGCTTGCTATCAGTAAAGAAGCGGGCAGGTTTGCTCCCATAAAGTCCAGCGTCATACTCCTGCTATAGCTGCCACAGAGTTCTGATTCCTTTGTTAAGACAGGCTTCGCGAGAATCGTGGGGCTCATGCATGTCATTATGCTGCATGTTGCTACCTGATTCATTCTGGGCGTTTTCTAGGCGAGCGTTTCCTGCGGCATTATTTTTATGCTGGAATTTCGTACGGGCTTGTACTGGAAGTCGTAGTCTATTAAATTCGTCCATAATATCCTGCCTTAGCTTTCTGTGATTGTTCTTGAACACATTGTCATGTTGATCACTTTTCATTTCCATATCCTCGATCATACGCTTCAAGGGGGTAATATCTGTGCCTATAGCTATCATCTGGTTCTGTGTATCGTGCAGGTTGAGATTGTTAGGATCAACATTGTTAAAGTTCTGGTCAGCACCTTCAACTTCTTGGACTCTGAAGCCATCATCTCCAGCACGAATCACAACTGCAGGTCGTCGCAAAATTACCAAACTCTTATTCTCATCACTTATATCCGGAAGCAAATGTCTTACCATATCGTAGCAATATTTGTGGTACTCTACTGGTACTAAAAGGGACTCAGTTATACCGAGATACAATGCAACAATATTAAAATATTCTTTTGTGCTGGATATGAAAGCCAGGTAGGTCTCACACACCTGGTATAACCAATTTTATGTCCTCATCGTTAAGATTGAAGTCTGCAGTATAAGAATAACGATAGTAAATATTTGTAATTTCAGTATACACATATTTACGAATAAGTTTGCCATATATAGATACACATAGTTTATTCACAACACTAATCAAAAGCTTACCTGAGTTGATTCTATAGTTGCAAGCATCTCGGGGTCCACATAAGGCCTCAGATACTTTAGCATCAGGATACGGCATTAAAGAGCTGGAGTATCTATCGACCTGACGATTTGACTTCTTCTTTCTCTGACCCTTTGTTCTGGTCCTGGCCCATCTGCCTCTACCTTCTGCATCATCTTTTGAGCGTCAACGTCTCTGAGCATATGTGCACGAGCACTTTCTGAGACTATGCGTGCCGATTTCGTCGACTTCGCCCTTAGCCACAAAATTGTCTAGCCGTACAATTTTAGCAATTGCTCTCCTAGGCTCATCTGGCTTTAATTTGTCATGCCGACCCACAGTACCATTCAGAGTGCACAAATTCTCTAAATCTAACTGATGCGTATTAGTTCTCTCTAGCATGTGTTCTACAAGGTGAGCGGCCAGTGCACTAAGAGCGCAAAATTAAGATTCCATAGAGCCAAGTATGACTTGTGTGGCTACCTGACCCTTCTCTCTGAGATTCTTAACAGTGAACTAGAGTC
>NW_014033746.1:0-1566 GCF_001186125.1 Sphaeroforma arctica JP610
AATATACATATATTCGTAAGAATGACATTGATATCCCCTTTGCCTCCTAATTCACTGACACAAGTTGCTACGAGGAAGTATTGTCCATTGAAAGAGCTGACAACACGATCTTGAACAGAAACCTTGCATGTACTCTTACACCTACATAAATAGGTGAGCAGACTGTACCAAGTATTTGAATGTACTACAAAAGCAACCACCCAACCTAGTGCACAAATACGGGGTTTTACGAGAGTGTAAGCTCGACAAACGGATTGTGACACCCAATCCTATTTTACGTGTTAACACACTAATCAATTTCTACGAAAATGAAGATTCCTGAATCCGAACTCTAATAGCGATTTCATTCCTACGTTGATGCACGTTTTGCTTGTTATTATGAGAATGAAAAGACCTGACCTTAATAACGATTCTACGCTGTTATGAGATAGTGAACACTATGTGGAAAATCTCCAACAAAGGATCCAATCATACTACGATAGTACAACAGTATATAAAGTAGTGTGCCTACATGTTGCAGTGTCAGTGCACACTGCAACTGTTGTGCCATCTGAACAAGCAGGGTGAGCTTATTCTTGAGCTTATTCTACGAGGTATCAAGCTGTACTATGAAAGTCTGAGGTGCGAATGTACAATCATAGCAATACTTACGAGTACATTATCCAGTACAGGACAAATAATGTGTATGCTGTATCACGATGGAGCAACTTGCATATGCTGTAACATATATCTTTAATAATAACCTGGGGTGTTTCGGGATTTCGTACAACTGCTGATGTGCAAGCGCCCCGAAGACCTTGTACTGCCTTGGAACACCTTGCTCTTCTTTGCAATACTTAGATTTCAAAACAAGAATACCCGCACACGGTCGATACCCACTATACACGAGAAGCGTGAATCGATACCACAACCGCTTTACGAACTACGCACACGTCAATGAATATGTTGGGTATAGAATACTGATGCATACTGATGCATTCACTTTTAAAACGCATACAGGCTTAGATATGAACCCCAAGGATACACTGACTATAATCCCGGTCCAATCGACACGTACGTCATGTAGTATAACTGGTAATAATATGCATACGGGCTTAGAAGATATGATACCCGGAGCGTACAATATACCATACCTCCTCCTGTATAATTATCAAGCGTTCTTCAATACTGCCCGCTATTACCAGCCGATGGATACTGACTTCATTCTGCTGTCCTATCCGCCATAATCTGTCCATTGCTTGTTCCTCAACACTGGGATTCCACCTTATTCAATCAATGGTGCAGGATAGGGAAAGAAGTTAACACTCTCGTATTGACATTGGCTTGGCTGAATACCCAAAGAGCACTTCATACCTGGAGGGCCATTTCTCAATTATAGTATGTGGCGAAACAACCAGTAGGTGAAAACACAGACTACTAATCGATACATATTGAACCAGTATACATCTCGCTTCACTGATGCAGCATGAGTTTTCTGTCGATCTAAGTGGCAAGCAAATATGCCAATCGGGGAGCAAGAAGTGTGTGCATATACACACGTGGCTCAATACTATTAAACGCACTTAC
>NW_014033745.1:0-1565 GCF_001186125.1 Sphaeroforma arctica JP610
ATATATATGTATATATAATACCTCTTCGTTACTAGGATAGTAGTCAGTCGTAAGCGGCAAGCACGCAGGCACGCACAGGCTCTTCCAATTGGGGCCGTGCTGTATCGGGCGTCTGCCAGCCACTGTGAGATGTTCCAAATGCGACCAGCGCCTACGACTGTACGACAATGTGAAGGCGACATACGTAGAGGGGCGGTAGGGGTCCAGGTGACGGCTACCACTGCCATACCACTGCGATAAACACAGTCATGAGGGTAAGCTGAGAGCACTGGGTGAAATGAATATGTGTACAATTATTTTTATGGCAGAGAGACTCTGGGGTGAGATTACTAGACCAAACCATACGACTGTACGGCAACATGAATGCCTCATACGTAGAGGGACGCGTGAGGTCCAGGTGTCGGCTGCCACTACCATACTATGTGTGTGAGAGAGACGAACCACCAAGGAGTTGAGCTGAAGGGAAGGGATGATGCACTGTTTATACACATATTTGTGTGTACAAACGGTAGAGATTGTTTGCCTAAGACTGTACGAAAACGTGAATACGGGATAAGTTGCTATCACTGCCATACCACTTACATACGTATATTTACAAGGATAAGCCGAGGCTGTTAAGTTATGTAGACATGCGTGATATGTACCGTTGTCGTGCAAAGCTGTATAAATATTCATCATACAAGATACGCGTGTATACATATCCTCCGAAAAAGAATTGTAGAAGGCTGTGGTGTGTATTTCTATATACCCCCTGTTTCCTGAAGTAGGGCCCTGTCGCCAAAACTGATTCATTCCTATTGGGCACATTGACTGACTAATAGAAATACGTCAGAAATATATATATAAATTCAACACGGAGATGCCTGAAAAGCAGAGCCAGGCTATAAATAGAGTAATACATTCCAGATGAAGATTAAAAATAGAATGTTGCTTCGTAGAACACATACAAAGGACCGGGGAGCCCCCGATGTCCTGTCCGCTTTGAAGGTCGACGTAGCGTCAAGGCTGGTGTTGTGACTCATCTTGGTGGGTAAACTGGTTTATAAATAGAACGGCAAGAAATTCAGGTGAACATGGTTGTGGCAGGGCCAAGAAGATACGCTGGGCTATAAATGGGGCAGACATATAACAATGAGATAACAGAAATGCTAACAAGATAGTATACACCCAACAGCTCAGGTACACGACCAGTGGCACAAAATATAAGAGATCGCACAAGGTTCGTTAGCTCCATTTCATGAAAATACAGCATTTGTCTATTGTTTTGAAACAGACAAGGACAGTAGTGTGTTATACTAAACACACGAACAAACTACTGTGTTGTCTCACCGGTTGATAACAGGCATGCTCTCCATCTGGCTGGCGATGATAGGGATGGGCGTAGCCTGGGCATGTCCCCATGACTGCATGGTAGTCTCATCGAGGGAGTCATAACTGAAAGGGGTCAATTAATAACATCAAATTTCGCTTCTAGGGTAAATTGAGTAGCAGCTCCTATGCAAGCTAGTTTGATGTTTTACCTTGATACGTATATCTATATAAAGATATATATAAATATAGAATAC
>NW_014033744.1:0-1565 GCF_001186125.1 Sphaeroforma arctica JP610
TATGTAGCCTAGTGAAAGTACGGTGATTCCAAGCGAAGGAGTGTAGGCTTCTAAACATCTATGCAGACGTTGTGGTTGACCTTTCTTGTTGGGAAAGCTCACATGCGTGTAGTGGATGAATATGTGTGGATTTACATCAATATTGTTCATTTCTATATCTATGCCATCACTTGCAAAATCATACGTATATATGCTCATACACAGAAACATACATACATATATACATACAGACACATTCACCTTTATACACATACATATATATACATATACTCATCACCACCATATAAACCCACGAACACGAACCGGATTCCCGAGACTCCGGTTGTCGGCGGTGCCCTCGTTGGCGTGTCTGCCCTTGCGCTTGCCCATGATGTCATTGAGATCCATCTTGAACGTCTTGTGCGTGTGGTGTGTGCCTTGGTCGTCGCTTCGAAGCCTCTCCTCCTGATCACCACCCACATTCGCGTTGTCGTGCATGTCTGTGTGTGTGTGTGTTTGTGCTTGTGCGTTGTCCGTATTAACCTGTGCGTGTTCGTGTTCGCGTGTGTTGTTGTTGTCCTGGCCCGGCGGTTCTAGGTTGACAAGTTTAGGTGCGTTTGCCTCCATCTGTGGTTCTGGGCGCTGGTAGCTGCCCCGATTGGCTCGTTGTTTGGGCCCTGCACCGATATATAACAAGATCTATTAATAGAACTGACGAAACGTTATCGGAACTAGAACTTACGTCTAAGCCTATTTCCTACTACTAGAAAATGCAATCCCACAGATAAACTGCACGCCACCCCTCACAAAGTCACACACTCAAAACCCAACACATGTAGGAATTTCTGTGTTCTAGGGTTCATTGGGGGTTTTTTTGGGGAATTCCTCAGTACATAGTTATGACGAGATGGAGTGTGAAATTGCATTGACTATCAGTGACAACGTGGTGTATGAGATACAGACACCGTTCCCAAACGTCATAATCTGGATCTTCAAACCCACGCAGATATACGCACCCAGCAGCAGGCGACTGCATCTGTGGCGAAGCAGACTTTCACTCCTGGTTAATTGTCCAGGGACAAACCTAGCCCATTCTATTTATAGCACCAGACACTGTACATCGTTAACACTGTCACAAAACAGTTATATACACACTGTACATCGATAAAGTACTTACACATCACAGTGATAAACATCGTACATCGCTAGGTAGCTCACCCGTAGGCCCCCCATACCTTTGCTTTCGGGTTTGATCCCCAGGTGGCGTGTGTTGGCTAGGACGTACTCGCAATTGGTCTGCAGCATCAGGTCTTGTACGTGCATGCTCAGTGACTCGCGGCCGTTGTGGGGGTTGAGCACCTTCAGCACCAAATCAGTGACCGTCAGAGACACCGTGATCTGACACAAACCCGAGATGGGGAGTATAGTAGACAAGGTGGAAGTATATATAATTGAGTCACATGTATCGTGAGAGTGCATGTGCACAAATCTACTGCGCGCGTACAGGCAAAGCTACATGTGTAAGAGTAAAGGTATATATATATATATATATATATAATATTTAGCACTACACAAGTATGAGTAAG
>NW_014033743.1:0-1565 GCF_001186125.1 Sphaeroforma arctica JP610
TTGTATATATATATAGGGTATCGAAAGTCAAGTGTCGTAATAAGGCGCCAATTTCGCACTAGCATTTATAGTCCACCGCAGTGTTTATCGTAGTATTAATTTCAACAACCATAAAAAATCTGACGGTAGAGAAATGGGAATTGGGCAGATCGATGTCCGGAACTCTGCTGTAATTGGCTTAATTGGCCTTGGAAATTTAATAGTAAATGGCTTTTAGACGTAAGTTTACGCTCCGTCATTATGGTGATTGTGACGCACACGGCCAACCAATCAGCTCAAGATGCAGGTCCGGTGAGTAAAATAAACAACGATGTTGTATTTAGAACAAATAAATGGAAAGGATCAATAGGACTATTCAACCTGGCGCACACGGCCTTGTCGTGGAGTGATTTGTGTGGCTGGTATGGAATATACATCTGCTGCACTGCGAAGATCTAGTCATCACATGTATAGTAATGCGCAGTCGTCCAGACCACTACGACGCCGCGCATATTCGATATGGGCGAGTCTGTCAATGTCCTATGACTGGGGTGGTGATGGGTATTGAATGAGACGTGTTTTGGTGATAAAGCAGATGACACATTCGAGCCATAAATGCGAGCACGAATAGTTGTACATATGTATGTTGGATAGGGGATACAATTAATTTAAAAAAACTTGTGGAATGTGGGTCGAGAGAGCTGGGCAATAATTAAAAAGCTTTGTGGACATTGGACACCGGACAGTGGTGAGTGGACACTGTGGACAATGGACAGTACATAGAATGGGCTGTTGGGCTGTGGTGGCAGTGGTGCGGCGGTGCCTTGTGGTTCTAATTCGAGCACGGCCGCTTCGAATGCATGGTTGTATACCTGAAAGCAAAGATTGTATACATTTACGAATGTGTTATCGATGTCCTCGACAGTGAACTACACGCGGGATACAAACGTCGTTGCAGGTATGGTCAGCAGTTGCGTCTGGGGTGTGTGGTTGGCGTGTGGGCTCCGATGAGAGTACTGGAGACGACGGCCGTAGCTCGGTGTATTTCCCAAAATAGACGCTTTTGCACCACCCGTTCGATACAGCACTCGGCGGGTAAGCATCCAGGCCGATTTGTGTCGACTATGTATATACAGTATGCGCTCATGCACGGCTTCGTCGTCAAAGTACAACTGCAGGCATAGCACTATACACACAGACACACTCAGCCTATCTAAGCCTTCTGATTCTGAGGGTTTCGGGGTGATTTCAGCCACTCCTTCCACACCATTTGTTGGTACTGACTTTTCTTCAGCCTGGGAAATTCTATTCTCAGGGCAGCATTGCGCTCTATCTCGAACTCGATGCGTAGTTCCTGATGATGATAATATTAGGCACACGGATCAGAATCGTAGCGCGAAGGGTGTGCTACAGTTAGACGATAGTATACCCTATTATATTGCAATGGTCGCTTGTACTTGTTTAAACTAATACACGCACACAGATATATATATATATATAAATATATATATATATATATATATATATTATGTATATATATATATATATTATATTATATATATATATATATATATATATATATATTA
>NW_014033742.1:0-1565 GCF_001186125.1 Sphaeroforma arctica JP610
TGTAGTGTAGTAGTGTAGTGTAGTAGTGTAGTGTAGTAGTAGTGTAGTAGTGCGTGTGTGTGCGTGTGTGCGTGTGTGTGTGTGTGTGTATGTACATGTGCGATGAAAAGGAACAAATCAGTCAGAATCAAAGCACTACATAATCCATCATATTCATCTCTCACACATCCCCAGTACATACACAACACATGCAATCAAAACACACCGTCGTGTTGGTCGCATCATCGCTATTCCGATGAGTTCTTGATGAGTCCATGATAGCCGCTCTCGGTTATATATGATGGTTATAGAGACTATTGCTGTGATATCAACTAAACCTGATTCAAGCCTTTGTCCAGTTATGCGTATATAAGAATGTATCAAGGAATGGGTTTTTTAGAGGACTTTATCGAGGATTGAGTTTTTTATAAGCCTGTATCATGGATTGAGTTTTTGTGATAGGGGATAGTATGGGGATTCAGGTTGTTGTCCAGCAGTACAAACTGTGCTCTATATGTATGTATGCCTAAGATTACGATGTCAACAACCACCCTTCAATATAGTGAAGGTAACAGAGGCGACTCTTATCTGAATATCTATATCTATATATCAATAGTTATATATACATATATTTATGTATGTATATAATATCACCCATAGCAAGATATATGTATTTATCTATATATCTATATTTATACTCAACAATTCGTTATCACAAAATATCAACAGATCCACATATAGTTTTGGCGGGTGATTCTAGGGTTTTATTCGTTTGTGAGCGTGTTAGGGTTTTGCCACAGCGAGTACGATAAGTTTCAAACATGATATTTAAAGGAAGTTTGGTGTCTTTATATAATGCCCCGAGTCTATGTCTACAACAAGCATACCGTTCATGAACACGCTACATGCGAACGTATTACGCTCCATACCATAGTCGCCATTGTGTTGTAGTTTTTAGTAGTATATAAACCCATTCGTGAACGTTAGCCCAACATATACACAAGGCTTGACGATCGGTCACTCTGAGTTAGTATATGCGCCTGCGCGTGTCATGTCATGCAATCTACATACAGAGGTGCGTAAACACACTTGTATACTTTTTCAGTACATAGTTTTGGAACCCTGTATCTGTCTTCTATGTATAGGTAATAGGCACACATCTATATGCCTATAGTCGTACTTCCATACCTTTAAATACTCACTCTAGCAGCGCTACAAACAACCTGTATATACACATACATGCACCTATTTCCAAAATTACTTATGTCTTGTAGATATACACAATAAGAGCACGTCTGTATGCCTAGATGCCTGTTACCATGGAAACGTACGGAACTTACCAAGAGCTCTCTGTGGACAGTGTCACAGAAGCATTCAATGCACTCGAAGAGGGGGCAGCAGACCGCAATACTACATTCACATCTATTAGAGCTCAACTTATCCGATACCACCGGTTGTATGTGCAACGGGATGAAGAGGCGTATGTGAAGATATAATGATGTTTTTTAATGTATTATGTGATGTAGAAAGTTGTGTTGTTTATGTGGTTTGTGTTGTCTGATTTCGTACAATTTGGTATATATGTG
>NW_014033741.1:0-1565 GCF_001186125.1 Sphaeroforma arctica JP610
TATATATATATATATATATATATATATATATATATATATATATATATATATATATATATATATATATATATATATATATATATATATATATATATATATATATATATATATATATATATATATATATACTATATATATATATATATATATATATATATATATATATATATATATATATATGTGTGTGTGTGTGTGTATGTATATGTATATGTATGTGAATGTATATGGACATATATGTATGCAAGTATAAATAAATATATACATATATATATATATAGTGTGTGTGTGTATGTGTGTATGTGTGTCTGTGCGTGTGTTTTTTTAATGCGTGTATGTGTGTTTTTGTGCGTATGTATGCGTACATATATCTATTTGTATGCCTATACCTAGAACGAAATCTCAATTATCTACTTCATACCCCCTTCTCTCCCTCTCATTCCCAGTCGCAAGCATCGTTGAAGAACGCCTTCAGTGCCCCTTTGCCCAAGAGTGCAGGTGCACACCCCTTGGCGGGTGTGGGAAGGGCCAGAAACGAGCTCTGCATTGTGTGTCGTAAGCCAATCGAGCAGGTGCAAATGGCTACACACATGCTGAACGCACACAACGTCGTACAGAAAGCGGTATGCTTGTCAACTCTGGCACGCCCTGCGGTGATTAGTGTGCGTGTGTATGTGCATCCTCATGTTAATATCCTGTACATAACTTGTGCGAGTGTTTGTGCATCCTGTTAATAGCCTGTACATACCTTGTGCGAGTGTGTGTGCATCCCGTTAGTATCCTGTACATAACTTCTCACCCTATACCCCTGACCCGTATATATTTCTGCGTTTCTTTTGGGTTTGTTTTTTCTTCTTCTTTCTTTTCTTTCTCGTATTCAAGGTTGCAGATCGTTTAACGGATGAGGTAGACAAATCACATTGCATTACCTGATATCTTATTGAGGGTTTGAATATATCTGTTCCTCTGCATTTGTGTGTGGTGTATTTCCAATGTTCTATTTGGCACGTGTAGTTAACTAGCTTTCTTGCTATGCACCTCCTCATTTATTTTCCATCGACACTCCCCACAGAAACCGCCGTCACGCCTGTGGTAGGGTCTCGTAAGTCTGTTCTGGTGCAACAAATTAGGATTTTGGAATGGGTCTGTACCGTGCTTGCTCAGTAGTACCGGGCACTATATGCTCTGTCAGCTTTAGGGATATATATTTGTTCCTCAGATATAGGGATGGGGTTTCACCACATTCAGAAGCGCGGTAACGGCACAGTCACAATCAGATTTGCAGTATTGGATTTATATACTCAACTCGAAAGAAACCAACCCGCAGTGCTATTAGTGAAACGTCAGATTTAGGGATGTATTCAAATCCGTCCCAGACATACGGCAGCATTCTGTATTATCGAGCGCTTTTAGATCAGTCATGAATGCTCAGCATACCAATAAACATATCATACGGAATCCGTGCACAAATGTATATAGAGCGCAGGGGATCCAGTAGTATCGACAATCCTATTATATATATATATATGTATATATATATATCACACACACACACACACATATATATA
>NW_014033740.1:0-1565 GCF_001186125.1 Sphaeroforma arctica JP610
TATATATATATGTGTGTGTGTGTGTTTATATATATATATATATATATATGTGTGTGTACATATATACAGATATATATATAAAGCATACGCACAATCACGCATTAGCACAATAACCTCACCTTCCATAGCAGAAGGCCGCATGACTCCAGCGTCTATACTCCTGCGAGGTGTGACAGTGGTTCTGCCGGTGGGGCTGGAACTGCCCGAAATCCCACCCATCGATGCCCGCCCTACAGACGACCTGGACGGACTCCATCCTGCACATTATATAAACATATAAATGTATGTACGTACAAGTATAATGTATGTCAAAAAAAGCACATACTGCTAAATGTATGCATGTACAAGTATAATCTATGTAAATTATACACATATACTACTAAATTTATGTATGTACAAATCTTAATGTATGTCAAATATACACATATGTTACTACATGTATGTATGTACAAGCATAATAAAAATATACACATATTTTACTGAACGTATGTAAGTACAAGTATAATATATACAAAATATACACGTATATTCTTAAATGTATGTATGTATTACAGCGCATTCTCGCGTATATACATCTGTACTTGGCTTTAAAGACTAGCGTAGTTGGACGCAACCCCGTTCTGTTCACTCAGAGACCAAATCTTCAGGCGCCATTGAAGTGAAGAAAAGCCAATGCAGCCTCGCCTAAGACAGTACTACACTTACAAGTAGGCTGCAACCAGGGTTATTATTTGACAGGGCCAGCGCTATACAAACAGAGATGACTAGTGACTTCAGCAGGACGTATGGATAAAGTGAGTGAATCTTGAACCTCTAGATAACTCACGCATAGGATGGATGCCACACCATTATCGTCATAGATAAAAAATATTATACACACATACGAACCATATATACAAGCCATGTATAAACACTCAAACAACCATGTACATACACACATTCAAAACATATGTACACATACATGCAATATATATATATATATATACATATAAAATATATATACACATCCATACAAAACATGAATTCGCTTACATACAATACCTATATACCCATGTATACAAAACATTTATACACACACATGCATATATATATATATATATATACATGCAAAACATATATACCCATACATACAAAACATTTATACACAGACATACAAAAATATATACTCATACATACACAAATACGTTCACGCTGACGAAACATACCGAGATCACTGGTCCTCCTCGTAATTTGTTTCTTGAATTTCATAAGTTTTTCCTTCATGGTCAGATTCAGCGGCGGATTGGCTATCTGTTGGCGTTTAGGACATCACCCGATGCAAGAACACGGCACGTGGTAAGAGATAGTTTAACGGATACAAGACAGATTATATGGTCCTGTGGATGTAGGATATATGTATGCTATCCTTATAAATTCGGAATGCAGACAATATTCGTCCGGATAAAAGCGAATAGGGTATTGTGTGATCGACCCGACGAAAGACTCGGTTAAAGCCATCACAACAGGTAGCATTCTGAGCGAGCGTATAGGATACTTCGAGTTCTATATATATATATATATATATA
>NW_014033739.1:0-1565 GCF_001186125.1 Sphaeroforma arctica JP610
ATGTATGTATGTATGTATGTATGTATGTATGTATGAATGTATGTATGTATGTATGTATGTATATATATATATAGTATCGATCCACATAATGCGCCAATCACAGAACACTTTGATTTACACACATTGATAGATCCTTCACACCATTGAATGTCTGTACCATCTCACATACATTTTCTTCCAATCCGTAATCAGCTTTTTCTCAGCAGCGGACATATATTTTTGGCGCCAATCGTCGAAGAAGTTTCTGATGAAGACCTCTTTAGATGCGTAGTCCGTCTGTGGAGATCACGAGAACGACAAAGGTTATATGTTATATACCTAACTGATGCATAAAAGATTTATGTTATATATCTAACTGATGCATAAAAGGTTTATGTTATATATCTAACTGATGCATAAGAGGTTTATGTTATATATCTAACTGATGCATAAGAGATTTAAGGTATATATCTAACTGATGCATAAAAGGTTCATGTTATACATCTAACTGATGCATAAAAGGTTTATGTTATATATCTAACTGATGCATAAAAAGGACTGAGGTACTCCAGAGCGCCCGCGTACGCACACACGAGCAGTTCATGGCTAGGGTTGTCCGATGTAGCCTATATTAGGAGTGATTACAGGACATACATTGATAAAGCAACATTCAGCGAGTTATATGATGTAGCGTCCGCCACGTAGCACAGTACGTATGTGACATTGCCCGATATATTGTGCTACAATCGATAATAGTACTGAACACAATGTCGGCCACGTCAAGCACCCCTCGGGTGCGATCACACAATTCAACCCAAAAGCAGACTAACTAATAAATCTAGGTGCACGGCCATTCAAAAATAAAGTAAATGAAGTCACGAAGATTGATTCCTAAGTCAACCACGCCAAAGCAGCAAAGAAAAGAAAAACCCCGGACAGCCATCGCAGTGCTGTTTGCGAGCGAGAAGTCTGTATGCGTTAAGCAAACACGCGCACAGAGTTAGTGCACAATGCGACACTGACAGCCGTACCTTAATCATGGCAGCGTAGAAGCCAGCAACCTCTTCGGAGGGAAGTGACAAATCGATAGTTTCGCCATCGTATATCAGCTTAACGTTCTTGGGGAGCGGTGTGTATAGCGGTGCTAGTACGGGGCAGTTGTGCTCGAGTGTCTTCCACACCTGCGTTCGTGGGGATGGGTGATATTTTGGTCGAGCATTAAGCGAATATATGGATATATGTATATCTATACCCTTTATGCAAGCCTTAACGTCGTCCTACCGACAGATATGCACGTGAAGGTAGTCACGATATCCCACATACAAATAAATCCGAGGACAAACACACTCGACTTCAACAGTTGATATACAAAGAACAATTGTATTCATAACACAGAGATATAATAGACACGCCGCATACAGGCATGTATATACCCAAAATACTCGTTCCTATATATATATAAACATATCAAAAAGCACGTATAACCAGATATACATACATACATACATATATACATACATACATACATACATACATACATACATACATACACACATACACACATACATACATATATATATACATAC
>NW_014033738.1:0-1565 GCF_001186125.1 Sphaeroforma arctica JP610
ATATGTGTTGTTGTAGTCAATTCTAGCTTATATGCATACATACCCCTTGATAATAGGTTAGTGTCATCGTCCGTGCGTTTCGCTGGGCTGCCGTCTGCCCCTCTGCTGACTATGGGTGTGGATCCTCCGTCGTCGTGGAGTGTAATGGCGCACAAAGCACTGTACGATTTGGATAATCTTCACTTGGCGTCAGTCACACACGATGCTGTAGTGGCTACATACGCGATCACTTCTATTCTGCTTGAAGGTGTGTGTGAGTGTATGTGTATGTATATGTGTATGGGAATGCGTTTGTTTTTGGTTGTTGTATGTGTATGACCTTCCGTTTCGGTAGATTTATCTGTATACACACTCATATATGAACATCAACCTATCCTTCTCAACCCAATCTCTCGCTTGTTGTACCGTGCAGGTCACTGTTACGATGGTAACCAGCCGCCACAGGGGCTGCAGTTTGACTTGGGAACTGCGTTTGTCCCGCATGTCACCGACTCACTGGTGATGAACAACCTGGGCTACTTTCAGGTGAGTTTAGCCAAACCCTAAACCCTACAACCTTACCTTGAGCTGCATTATAGGATTGGTTTTATGCACTTTGCAGGGCTGAACTTGCATTTCTTCATTTCGACTTCGTGCTTGTTCAGATATGAGATTCTCAATGGTTGTTGCGTAAAAAAACATCCCCATATCCTTTCCCAAATTTACGTGATATATTATTCCCGATTTTAGTTGTAACTAGTTGTAGTTGCGATTACAGTTCGTTCTACTTGTAGTTTCTACAGATACCCGTGGCTGGTGTGACCACATCGCTGTGTGTGGTGTATGTTGTTGCTTGGCATGTGGCGGTACTCTTCCCACCGAATACATACCTATAACCACACGAGCCGCTCTACATTAAAAATATATTCCGGCTGTTCCTTTGACCGATGTACGGACAGATTCCCTTTCCTGTATTCCGATTGGCAGCCATACTCACAGCGTTTATTTCCCTGATTTTGATTGGCAGTTGAAAGCTAATCCTGGAATTTGGCGGCTTGCCATTCGCCCCGGTCGATCTTCAGAGGTGTATAAGTTGACCACCGGCAAGGCATACCGCGAGATATTTATAAATAGATTTGTGAATCCAATAGAAACGGTGCAGGTGAGCTCAGGATGAATGTGGGTGACTGTTTGTTTTGATGCGTTTTACGGGTGGACAGTTTCAATGTCACTGCGTAGTGTTCACCTGTTTGCCTCTGTCTTGTACGTAGTTAATGTACAGAGTGGTGTATACTTCTCGCTCTGTGATCCTTATTCTGCCATTGAAAATCGAATTGATCCGCAATAGACGTATACTGTTCTGCTAGTCCATGACTTAATAACTCTCATGCACTCTGATCGTGTATGGCAGTCATGTAACCTCATTCCACTGATTCTAAATGAATAGGTGCGCAAACGGCGGGGGCAAGAAGAGGCGTCTGTGTTGGATGCGGTGGATAGCGACGATGCAGAACAAGCAAGTGACAGCCTCTGGTCTTCATTCAAGGGGTAGGATCGAACTCGCACTTTGTATGTGTACCTATATA
>NW_014033737.1:0-1564 GCF_001186125.1 Sphaeroforma arctica JP610
AAGTACTTACGATGGGGTTCATAAATTTGCATTTGATGATACCCCTGTTGGTTATTGAGTTCGATTACTCCATCGGATAACCGTTTCTCGACTTGTACTTTAACTACAGCTTCGTGTCTCCAAGAAACATAGTTTCTTGAAGGACATTTGAGCTTAGTAAAGTCTACCTTGAGCGGAATTTCGCCCAGTCGGTTATCTTCTTATTTACTAATGTAAGATCCATTATTTTATCGGCAAAGCCAGGAATTAATTCCTTGACTGTTTCCGATGGTGGTGTATATGGTTTTAGACAACTATCGTCTGACTGATCGTTTAATGGATCTATGTTGTTGGGTAAGTCTGTTACGGTTATCCCTAACGTGAACAAATTGCTCATTCTGACTATAATGTCGTACTTCTGTGACATCTTAACGATATCAGCTTGAGTCGTGATATTTCTATCATCGGCCAGGGAGATTTTAACATCTGTGGCCATGGTATCACACTTAGAAGTTTTTATCATCTGCTAAAACTAGGTGAGTGGTTTGAGTTCGCCTTTCAATGTCTTTCTTTAATGCAAAGCGGTCGGATATACATGAAACTTCTGAACCAGGATCAATCAATGCAAGGACTTTATTTCCGTTGCAATATACAGGGATTATTAAACGCTCATCTAAGGAGTCGTTGTATCTACTTTGTAACGATTGTACGTGGTAGTACTTTCACTCCAACTTAATGTCGGTCGCAAGACTTAGCGTGATAGCCATTGGTCTTCTCACACTTGTCACACTTCGTAAGAAAGTTTGTACAGGTGGGTGCATGTCTGCCGTTCCAATAACCGTTAGGGGTCAATTGGTACTTGTCACACTGTAAGATTCGGTCTATTAAGGCGATATTAACGCCTTAGAGTAAATGGACGCGTAGGTGAATTATAAGTATCGTGAAAATATCAAAGTAAATAAACGAAATGAGCCTTTTAGTAAAGTTAGGTATGCCTCGTGAAAACAGCAATACTCTGAGGGATTGTGAGGCTGAGACATTGCCTATATATATAATCCTCTCAGTACTGTTTCCGCCGAAGGGATTTTATTTAGTGTTTCGTTGTCGCTCTATTAGAAGGTTTTAGGGTTTAGGGTAGTTTTTTTTATGTCCATAGTTATTGCATTAACCAATAACTTGTTACTTATCACCGACTTAGCCTTCATCAGACTGGCACATCTGGTTGGCTGAACGGAGGATAAACTAAGCAACGATAATAGTCCTTAGAAACCGGGATTGTGAGGCTGAGACATTGCCTATATATAATCCTCTCAGTACTGTTTCCGCCGAAGGGATTTTATTTAGTGTTTCGTTGTCGCTCTATTAGAAGGTTTTAGGGTTTAGGGGGGTTTTTTTATGTCCATAGTTATTGCATTAACCAATAACTTGCCACTTATCAAGAATTACCGACTTAGCCTTCATCAGACTGGCACATCTGGTTGGCTGAAAGGAGGATAAACTAAGCAACGCTAATAGTCCTTAGAAACCTATGTTCGGTTGAGCCATCTCGACACCGAAGTATTCGGATATAAATAGATTTGGAAGG
>NW_014033736.1:0-1564 GCF_001186125.1 Sphaeroforma arctica JP610
ATATGGGGGTGTGTGTCTGTGTTTGTTTTTGTGTCTATAAGTATATATATATAGCAAGCAAAAGTATATACAATTAGTATTATTGCCCATCAATTTTACAATATCGAGGGCTATATCTCCTGCACTTCAACAAAGAATTGTAAACTGAGGCATGCGTCACAACTACAATGCAGGAGGTACCGGCGCAATACTGCTTGAGATGAGAATCATATGAGTGCTAGGTTTTACCATCGCATGCGATTGGAACGTGCTGATACTGAAAACGGTTCATGGAAATTGAAAATAAAGAAAGTTTGCAGAACGTATATCTTATTTTCGTGACATGGCTCATATTTGGTGTAGGTTCCAGAGAACTCTACATTTTTACTTACTATATTCCTAGAATCCCCGCTCATATACGTGCATAATTTGTGAGAATGGGACCGATATTTGAATTGTTATAGCTATGAAGGCGGCAGCGAGAACAAGGACGGATATATGCATTTAAAGTTATAAACACACACATATTGAATAGTGTCTAAACATGTCAATTTGGCCCAAATAAAGACCGGTCGGCCTGCGGCCTCCATTTTTCCACAGCCCTCTGGATTAGGGTCGCGAGCAGAAATCTGGTTTGTCGTAGCGGAAATCGTAAATTTAGCAGAGACTCTAATCCAGAGGGCCATGTCTTTCCTTCCTCTCTCCTTGAAAAAATTGCAAATTTGGGTGCTCTCCAGGCACCACTTCATTTAAATATGTCAAAAATTAGGAGGGTTTGTTTTGGTTTTATAATTTTTTATTTTTATTAAAAAGGTCCGACGCCCAATATTTTGCAGAAAAAGTCTTGCGCATCCGATCCTGCTGGGGCCTTTAGTAGGGCAAACAGCAGAATGGCGCGAGACGAACGGTACCCTCTGGGACCCGACTCACCCGAGTCTATCTCTACTCTCCACTGGCCCGCATATTTGTTAAAATATGTCTAATAATAAGATTGTTGTCCTGCAAGGGTGGGATGAGGGGGGTGTTTTTGTGCTGGAAGACAGAGGTTGTATATCGCGAGATTATGATAGTTGTGATCTCCATTCCGGCGTTCCCTATATTTTTGTTGTGTGTGTATTTATGCATGTGATTTGATTGCTTCCGTGGCGCGGCACATTGGGAGAGTAAATAAATACATAATCAAACTCGTATGGCTTCCCCTGCTTTTAACGTTTAAGACGGGGCCTTTTATAAGACTCTCTATTACTACTCTAAAGAGTAGGGTTTGTTATAGTATAGCTCTCCAAGACTCCAATGCACCCAGAGAGATGCGGCGTGTGTAAATATTCACTGCGATATAAGTACTAATGGTACATATACATACTTTATCACTAGGCCACATCGATACAAGTATACAAGGTAGAATAGACTGATTGTGGATCCGCCAAGTGCCGTTGTACGAGATGCTCAGAATACTTAACAGAACCCCTGGTAACGTTCGCCTATCTGCGTCGAAATTTCAGCGGTATGTCATTTGATAGAGTGCTCCATATCCTGGTATACATTAATATACCTATACATGAATATACTGTATATACATATGTAC
>NW_014033735.1:0-1564 GCF_001186125.1 Sphaeroforma arctica JP610
GTATCTATATATATAATATGTATATACAATATATATATATATATATATATAATAGTTTAGAAGACATATCTAAGTAAATGTAAAACTATACAGTTATTTTGAATCGGATGAATGTGTCTGTTGTGAAAACTTCCTAAACGTAGGTGGATATATCTAGTTCATTCGTTTGAGTCAGTACGTATGCTTAATTTCGGTCAGCACAATCAAGTGTAGTATCATGGTTTCATTGTGCTGGCCAGTGTAGTTTGGCCATAATCACACGCACGATTCATTTGCTGAGCACATCATAGTTTGCTTACCTTGATAGGTACTGCGGGATTCATTGTGTTTTATGATAGGACTGGTGTTTACAATGTGTGCGCTCTCTCTAGTGTGCGTGTGAGAAGTGCGTTGCTCATATACAGATTATTCACTGATTTCTCGCGATAAAGTAAATAAAAACAAGATAAATATGGACCACGTGAACATCAATACATTAGTATAGTTCTATGGTTTAGGGTTTAGCTATCGAAAACTGTTCAAAATCACAATCGTTTCTGCGTTGAAGATGAACGTTTATGGTATTTATATTATCAGTATGTACCATCGCATAGCCCCCTTTTTTTTAAACAACAAAAGGACAACCATCGGGGCTTTAAATATTTTTGCATTTATTTATTTACATAAACGTTAACGGAATGGCAAAAAGTGGTTTGTTTTAGAAAAAAATAAAAATATGGATGTACATACACAAAAATAAAAGCAATTTTGGGATACAAAGCACCAAATTCCTACTAGAGCCATACAAGCTACACCTCTTGGTAGACAAGAGACTTCGCACCAACACCTTTATTCAGTGAAGTGAAGTTGCGAGCTCTACATACTTAAGCCATACATATGAATAAAACTCATTTGATTGTTTATGCCCGTACGTAAACCCATCGTGCTACTTATCAGTAGCTCAGCACAGATACTTCATTTTAAGCCAGTAAAATATATGAACGTGTCAAACATAAACTTGGATAAGAAATTGCATTGATTGATGTTTATGCGTCTTCAAACCATTAATCGAAGTACAACTATCGGATCTATATAATGACATCCCTAGAGTCTGATGTAGAATTGGCCTGCAAACATCACAGCCAGTATTTTGGTCACCCTGCGCTTAGTGAGGTATGTGGACTCAAGCAATTATTAACAAGACTTCAAGTAGTGGCTGTACAAAATATGGAGATATGTAGGTATACGTACTATTGTTTTTTTTAGGTGATGTAAAGGTTATGGAGGAATATTATTATTATTATTGAATTGGCTAGCTTTCACACGGCTTGTTAGCTATGTGGATTTATTGAAAGTGTTCATTGGATTTCATTTAAAAAATTATTGTCTGTGCAGCTCTGCAATGGTTGGCGTAGTCTGTTGCCATACCGGCCAGTTTTTCAATACTTTCTTATCTATATAAATTGGTTTGCTCTCGCTGCCTATCCTTGAGATGATAGGTCGTAAATTTTATACTTCTGCTCATCAGAACCCTTACTGCTACTACCATAGCAAAAAAAATCGCTTGTAAACAGTATCTATCAAT
>NW_014033734.1:0-1564 GCF_001186125.1 Sphaeroforma arctica JP610
CATATATACATGTACATATATCACATAAACACACCCATCCGTGTCTCCAAGAGACAGTCCTGAGCTGTCTCTAGCATTATCCACACCAGTGCCACTGTAGTTTGCGCCTGTGCAAAAATCACTTCGGATGGGCCAGTTAGTATTGAGGTGGCCCTTCAACTCAGCGTGCAGAGTCAGCCCACTCCCCGGAGGTATAGCCCCCCCGGTCGTACACGCGTAGTATATTGTCGTATGAATTGACGGCCAGGTATCTGTGTACGACAATAGTCTGATTCGTTGAGTAGGCGGATGTTATATGCTATACGAAAGACGCTCTAGGGTCGTGCACGCGTAGTATATTGTCGTATGAATTGACGGCCAGGTACCTGTGTACGACAATAGTCTGATTTGTTGAATAGGCGGATGGTATATGCTATACGAGAGGCGCTCTAGGGTCGTACACGCGTAGGATATTGTCGTATGAATTGACGGCCAGGTATCTGTGTACGACAAAAGTCTAAATTGCATAGTAGGCGGATGGTATATGCTATACGAGAGGCGCTCTAGGGTCGTACACGCGTAGTATATTGTCGTATTATTTGACGGCCAGGTATCTGTGTACGACAATAGTCTGATTCTTTGAGTAGGCGGATGGTAGTTGCTATACGAGTGGCGCTCTAGGGTCGTATTGTCGTATGAATTGACGGCCAGGTATCTGTGTACGACAATAGTCTGATTCTTTGAGAAGGCGCATGGTATATACTATACGAGTGGCGCTCTAGTCCGTATGCGGATTGTCGTATTTTGGCACGACCAGGTTCTACTATGCAGGCGTGGGGAGAGGTGTGTCCTATATACACACGACCGGGCTTACGGGTGTAAGGGTTTAGGGTTTTAGGGTTTAACGCTTTGTAGGACATACATAGGTATGTGTGTGCCCCGGGGAGTTAACGAGTTAACTGTGGCTTAGAATGGCCCGACACCTTTGGGGGTTCGTGGGCGAGTGAGGTTTTAGGGTTTAGGGTTTTGCAGAGCCTATCACACCGTACGACGGTACAACCAGACCAGCGATCGGCGTACGACAACTGTCTGATTCTGAGGCAGCGATACCAACAAGACCCCTAGACTGGGCCAATATATGGGCACGGTACTGGCCAGGGTTTAGGGTTTAGGGTTTAAAGTTTACGGTCTAACACCCAACCCTAGGTATAAGGTTTATATACCAGACATACACACAGATATCGAACGCAATGCACCAACCAAGCCACGAACCACTGTCTATTCCACCTCAGCAATACACCAATGCTAATCCCAATCAGGCAACAAAACACGGTGTCTACTACCGATGGGGTCTGGTACGAGGTTTTAGTGAGCCAGATAGGTAGGGATGTAGTCCCAGACACGCCTACCCCAACATGACTCAAATACACCTACCCCCACATAACTACAACAGATACGCATACACACACATAACTACAACAGACACGCATACACCCACATAACTACAACAGATACACATACACCAACACAACTACGCCAGACACGAATACACCCATATAATTACAACAGACAGGCATACACCTAT
>NW_014033733.1:0-1564 GCF_001186125.1 Sphaeroforma arctica JP610
GTGTGTTATATACTATGCGTGGTTGGTGGTTAGATACTCCCTGTATTTTGTTGTTGTGTGTTATATACTATGCATACATCATACATCTATAGACCATACACCATACATCTATCAGCAATACATCATACATCTATAAACACCTTTATAAATATATCCAGAATCCTATAATAATAACCCGTACATGCTACTTACAGGTCCAGCATATGCTTAGCCAGCTGAGCAAGACCCTGACTGTGATGGGGGAGCCCATTGCTGTAGTACACTACGGCAGCGCCACTGCAGGCTTCATTGACTGGAATATATCGAAAGGCATGTATTAAACCCTGGAAACCCTAGACCCAATACTGTGTATGTACTCCATTTGATACCAGCCACACCTTGTAGTGTGTAGTAGTATTGTGTATGGGTAGTAAGTAGCATGTATCTTTTGCCATACCTTGTATTGCGTAGTAGTAATGTGTATGGGTAGTAAGTAGTATGTATCTTTTGCCATACCTTGTATTGTGTAGTAGTATTGTGTATGGGTAGTAAGTTGTATGTATCTTTTGCCATACCTTGTATTGCGTAGTAGTAATGTGTATGCGTAGTAAGTAGTATGTATCTGTTGCCATACCTTTTAGTGTGTGATAGTATTGTGTATGGGTAGTAAGTAGTATGTATCTGTTGCCATACCTTGTATTGCGTAGTAGTAATGTGCATGGGTAGTAAGTAGTATGTATCTTTTGCCATACCTTGTAGTGTGTAGTAGTATTGTGTACGTGTTAGCCTTCAACCATATAGTGTGAAGTGGACAGCTGCGTCCCCGTACACCCCATTGACTGTAATACAACGGAAGGCAAGTGATATACTCACCTCTACTCTCTCCATCGATACACACCGCAAGCTACCCCAAAACACTTTTTTAGAGTTTAGGGTTTTAGGGAATATCAGTTGTCTGCTATTGTGACCCAACTCTCAAGCCTCTCTCACTACCTGTACAACTCATCCCATTCGCCCGTGCCTCAGGCAGCAGCAGAAACCCAAGAGATGTCCTGCACCAACTAACCAGCACAAGCAGACCACCCACCGCCGCAAAGCCTTCTCCTACGCCCACGATACACACGTATAGGGCCACAACAGACCCCAAACCCCCCTCTAAGAACACGCACACGCACACGCTCATCTCCCCTGCGACACCACGTACTGTGATGAAGGGAGAGCAGGAGGAGTCTGTGCGCCGCAGACTGTTGGCTAAGCTGGAGACACTCAGCACGAACACAGAGCACATAGACTCAGCGCCGCAGCTGACAATGCAAAGGTGGGCTGCCTATGTACTTGCTTTGTTGAGGCTTGCTATGTTGGCGTGCGTGCGTGCGTGTGTGTATGTGTCTGTGTCTGTGTCTGTGGCTGTGGCCGTTTGTCTTCTTATCTGTGTTTGTGTGTGTGTGTGCGTTTGTTTGTGTATATTTGTTTCATGTGTTGGGGTGGGGTGGGGAAAAGGGAGTGTGCGTGTAGATTTAATGTTGTTTGTAGGAACAAAGTAATAAATCAAAGACAGCATACTGATCAGTGGCAGCAAAATAGA
>NW_014033732.1:0-1564 GCF_001186125.1 Sphaeroforma arctica JP610
TATATCATCACGTCAGCTGGGCGGCTATACGTCGGACTCAGTCAATCAGCCTAAGTTTCTAACTTCTGCATGTGACGTTGGGCAGGCCTCTTCTACTTTCTTGAGTGGTTGTTTTAAATGGGGTCAAGGTATCAGGTGTTCACAAAGCCGTCGAAATTAGAGCGCCTGAGAATGGAGAAAGACTGGAAGCAGCGGGGAAAAAATACAGGGAGATCGGCAGCAATGAACAACTGGATCAGTACGTAAGTAAGAACATGGTTGAGGACCCGATACTACACAATGGTTGAGAATGGAAATGGGAGTTTCGAAACACACAGTATAGACGGCCCAAAGATCCAGGACAACGAGAGCAAGCCCAACAAGCACAAAGACAGCACTATACAGCGCAAGTCAACGTCGATCAGGAAAGTAGTAAAGGGTAGAGCAACCAACGGCACAGCCCTACTGTGAAACTCTGACTGCTACATACACAAACAATATTTATTTACATAGTAAAAGCGTAAGCTCGACGAGTCGGCGTGTCAGATTGACTCCTATTTTTAAAAATTTGTAAAACACACAAGGCTATGCGTGCATAGCCTTCTAAATAGAAACAAAGCGTGTCAGTGTAATTATTATAGGAGGCTATGGTATCAGAATACTGCAAAACCTTAAACTATCTCCTCTCAAAGCCTTCTTCTAGATCAAACATTCAGAAGGCTATGGTCCACTACTCTCTCTAGATATATGGTCCTCTACTCTCTCTAGTTAAATATTTTTTTAAAAGTAAATAGAGAGAATAGAGAGAGAGGGCTCTTTAATTGAATACCGTTTACGGTCAAAGTATTTTATCAAGACTAAATAATAACAGCCCTGTTATTGTTGATTCAGGTGCATATTCAGAGCCCCGAGGTTCAAAGCTCCCATAATATTTATATAGAACGTTCGTTTATTTCGCATATCAGGTCGATTTTTTTTCCAATAAACGTTTCAAAGTATATATATCGTATTTATAAATGTTTGCGTTCTACTTTAAACTTTGTCCCCTTTTATTAAACGTATTGAGGTTAGGTTTAAGAGATTGTTTTGACACCGAAAAGTAAATACGAGATATCAGAGAAGGGCTTTATTTACGGTACACACATTGCCTTCTAAATTGAAAAACAGCTATTTGTGAACAGCAAACACATTGAGAGGGACAAGCGTGCAAGTGAAATAGATTCATCAAAATGGGAGTTGTGGATACTATTTCAGCGTCGCATGTGCTGATTTCGGCGTTGGTAGTTGGGGCGGCTACATACGTTGCAAGCTTCTACTCACCTGCGGCGGCCAATGTTTGGTTCAAAATTAATCTATATGCCTTAGGTAGGATACGTCAGTACCAATGTTACAGCGTGGGGTTATGTAGTCCACGTCTGCAGCAATGATTACGATATATGATCATATGTCAGTACATATATATATGCATACACGCACATAGTCTAATTTTTGCAATATACAGACCTCGTGGACACATTGCATGCGAACGAGAGGGCGCTACGATGACTATTCGACTATTGAATTTTTACTATATATAAATATATAT
>NW_014033731.1:0-1564 GCF_001186125.1 Sphaeroforma arctica JP610
ATTGACATACATACATACATACATACATACATTATATATACATACAATAGAATTTTATCGTAGTGTTTATTGTAAATGATATTTGATCAAACAGAGAATGTGATGAAAGTATTAAAGCGGAGGTCTGCTCTATAATTTGGGTAGCGCCCCGAATGTCAACGGATATACGGGAATTAGATACGTTGAAGAAGAATTTAATCGCCAAATATGGGCCGGTATTTGCCGCAGCTGCGGCTGAGAACAAAGTATGGCAAACTGGTTGCACTGGTGTACTCTTGCGCTATTGCATTCGACTAATATGTCTCTCACTGAGGCTGACATATGGACTGGTGTGCTTTATTGCTGGTTTCTTACCCGCAGCAGCCAAACATATGTGCCTTCTCGGTGCCTTTTAGAAGAGCTCTGTCTTAGGCAAACTGGCCCACAGAAAGGGTCCCGCCCGATCCCGCAGGGCTCTGGCCGAGTGTTAGTGAAAAAAAAAAACTGTGTTTCGATCGATGTACTGCGTATCTGAGTGGTCGCATTACATTATTTGTATATCAGATTTCATCTAAAGTTAGATTGTATGCTTATATTTTGTATGTATGCATCACATCTCTACACCTAGCATATTCATGTCCAGCTATTGTGAAGAGAATTACCGGAAAGTTAATTTTCACGCACATACATACATACATACATATTTACATGCGTACATACGTATATACATACATACAATACATACATACAAACATACATTCATACATACATTCATTCATACATACATACATACATACATACATACATACATACATACATATATACATATATACATACATACAAACATACATTTATGCATAAATACATACATACAAACATGCATAAAATTACATACATGCATACTTACATACATACATAATACATAAATACATACGTACGTGCATACATACATACATGCATACATACAGACATACATACATACATACATACATACATACATACATATATACATACATATACATACAAACATACATACATACATACTTACAAACATACTTTTATACATACATACATACATACATACATACATACATTTTTAACATAACTACATACATACATACATACGTGCATACAACATACATACATATATATATGCATATGTGCATACATATATATATACATACATACATACATACATACATACATACATACATACATACATATATGCATGTTTACATATATGCATACATACATACTTTCACATATACATCCATACATACATACAATCATATACACGCACACATACATACAAACATACCTATAAACCTAGATATTACACACACACATGCATACATACATACTTATATACATTTATACATACATACATACATCCATTCATATATATATCTACGTACGTACGTACGGACAGAAAGACATATGTATCTATTCAAATATCTAACTTTCTATCTATGCATGTATATATATGTATATATATATATACACACACACACACACACACACATATATATATATATAATAATATATATGTATNTATATATATATACTANAACACACACTATATATA
>NW_014033730.1:0-1564 GCF_001186125.1 Sphaeroforma arctica JP610
GGACGTAACCAACCAACACACAGCTGGCCAGTCACGACAAGTGTCTAGCTCATACTGGTGTCGCTGCAGGATCAAGTAACTTGTTCCTGTAGGGTCAAACGACTGCATAAGCGGAAATACATTGCTGGGGAGCGATATCATTCGTCTCCAGCTTGACCGTAAACGCATTAAGCGTACGGGTTAGCGTGTCGAGGTCATAGTTATTTATAAACTCGACCTGCTTACTGTTGGCATCCCAGTTCGACTCAAGTCGACTGATCAGCTTCTTGTACTTCTGGTTATCGCGGCGGTTTTGCCCACGTTGAAGCTGCAGTAGTTGGTCTATCCGCTTTTGCTTAATAGCGATTAGATTAGCGTAGTAGGGGACGTCGCTAGCGTTGTGTAAGTCATGCGCTATCTCCATCTGTAGAGTATAAACATCTTCGGCAGGCTGATGAATAGCGTGCCGATCGACTCGATTAAACTTGATGTCGTTGGCGCGCCTACGGGCAGCTTTAGTGCTTCGAGAATGTGCCCCAAAGTCCTTAATAGAAGACTTACGCTTCTCGTTAATGTGAAGCTCAGGTGGTATAATCACCTGTGGGTCTTGATGCATAGGGAGACTATATACCGTAGACTTTGGTACATGGCGTGGGGCCTTTTCCAAATAGGGAAGTTCCTGCTGAATCTTCTTTCTTGTCTCGGGGTTTATAATATCCTCGAGAATAGGAGACTCATGTCCAGGGGATACTCCTGGCGTGATTAGAAAAGTTAGGGCACGTCCGTGACTGGCTTTTCCAGTTGACGGGCGGTCCAACTTTCAAGAGCTTGAGTAGTACCGGGAGAAGTATGTTCGCGTAAGCGTTTTGCTTTCTCACCTGACTTATAAATCTTCTCTACCTGTTCAATAGTCAGTCGCTTCTTAAGAGCGGCTAACTGATTCTAAAGTTCAGTGCTCTCATCGGTCAACTTACTTATGTGCTATGGTTCAGTGGTCTCGGACGTAGATTTGGGTTTGCCACTTGAGCTTGCCTCCTCTTCTGGTTCCGTTATAGGTACCTTCTGAGATTCGTCTTTGTCCCCTATATTTGGGGACTTTTCTTTCTGAGTTTCGTCAGAAGAATTGGTTGGGGCGCCTTGAGACGTGTCCCTTGTTCCACTTCTTGACTTCGTAAATGCAAGCTTTGAAGTTAAAGCAATAGTTGGCCCTCGGGCTCTGTCTGTAGGAGTAGTCTCCTTAATCGGAGTGGCTACATCCTTATCCGAAGCATTGTCCTGTTGACTATTATTGTCGGAGACAAGTGCTTCGGCTACGATGCGGTTAAACGCATCGGCAGCGGCGGCGCTTCTGCGGCAGCGCTAGCGGCTTCTCTCTCCATCTTCTTCCAGCTCTACGCTTCTCAGAAGGAGTATTGTCTTTCTTGGTCATAATCTTAACTTATAACTGCTAGCTTGTCTCTTAAGGACTAGCTTGGACAAGAAAATTTTGTGGTAGTTATCTACCTTTACGTTTAAGTAGTCTAAGTAATTAAGACCTTTGCTAACTTTTAAATGTGCAAGATTCGGTCTATCAAGGCGATATTAA
>NW_014033729.1:0-1563 GCF_001186125.1 Sphaeroforma arctica JP610
TTCTATATATAAATGTTTGTGTGTGTATATATATGCGTCTATTTATCTTCTGTGTAGATCTATACATGTATTACTTTTAATCGAGGAATAAATGCCTCATACATTGTTCATTGTTCAAAATTAAAGTATTTCTCAAATTTATGCGTTCATTCTAACTTCGATAGGCATTGGAGACTATAACGGAGTTACTCACCAAATATGGACAAGGCGGTTCTTGTGTGGAAGGGGGCGATTGGTCGTACCACAACAGCTTCATGATCGCCGATGCTACAGGTTTGTACACTAGTTATAAGCAAGCACACACATAAAGTGTGTATGTGTGTACCGGTATGTATATGTACAACCGAGAGTCCTATACCCATGTGCATGTATACGAGGAAACACTATGGGTTGATATATATCTGGAGAGAGTTAATGAATATAGCCATGCCTCCATGCATGAACGTATCTCCATCAGTATGCCCTTTTGCGCGTATGTGTTTAGAATACATAGACTTCCGACTGTGTATATCATTTGTGATTATGTGACACGTGTGCTGTAGTTGCACTACAGCATAGGGGGTTTTATTACCTGAGCTTTGGTTGAGGTTGCTGCATGTTGCATGTCTGCTCCTGCTACAGTGTGTGATTGGGTATTGCTGTTGATATATCTCAACTTTGCGCATCTTCAACTAAGTCGAGGCTTTACGTTCTTGTACACAGGAAGGATTGTGTGTGAGTATGCCGGTGTACTCTTCTAATGAATCCGTATTCGAAACGCATACATACTCATATTTTATATTCGTATATGTCTTGCAACTAATACAAAATTTATAAATCTGTATTACAACATACACAAATTCATACGTCATATTTATATCTGAGTATCACATGTAACATATATTATAATATATATATATTTTATTCGGTCGTATTCATATCTGTATATGCCTATGCGTCACTGTACTTTATATTAAATCTTACATAAATTGCAGCGTATATATATGGTATTGAGTGTTGTAGAGTGTTGGGACATAGTGGGTAACTGGGCTCTGTTCAAGTCTGTAGTCGATCGCCACCAGAGCCGAATTCGCCGACAGCACATACAGTGTGTGTTGATACGTATGTGTGGAGTACTACTTAAGTATTTATCTATGTACAGATATACACGTAGCTGTTTGTTTATATCTATGTTGCTGAAATATGAAATATCAGCAATACACGTATGTCTATGCAATATATGCAATATATGTAATATATGTAAAATAAGTATAGTATGTTTATTACATGTAATATATGTAATATATGTATTCTATACAAAGTGATTATATGTAATATATGTATATATGTAGTTTATGTATTATATATATTACATGTATTATATGTATTATATGCAATACATCCACATATATATGCAGAGACTTGAGGTCTGAAAACTGGCAGTACAATGTGTCTGGTAGCGCAGGCGCGCACGGGCGGTAGTTCATCTTCTGCGAAGCAAATGTGAAGACTAAAACGGTTATATTTATATGTATATATGTGTGTATATGTCCATCTATGTTGAGGTTCAGATACTCATCTCAG
>NW_014033728.1:0-1563 GCF_001186125.1 Sphaeroforma arctica JP610
ACCAAAATACTCATTTCGTTTATTTACTTCGAATTCCACGATACTTAGACTTAACCTAAGCGTTTAATTGCTCTTAGGCGTTAATATCGCCTTGATAGACCGAATCTTACATTCGTTCCTCAGCGATTTTGTCTCATTTTTTTAATGAATGTTGTAAACTTGCCAGATCCCTCTATAAATAACTCGAAATCCGATTGGGCATACTACGAACGAGTCTGACCCTTAAGTTAAAATACATAACTACGTTTTCGAACAACTATCGGGTTTACCACGACGTATAGTACCTTCGATATCGTAAACATAATCGTTGTATCTGTTACGCGTATAAAAATAGATAGCTATCAATATCAATAGCTTTATAGATACATAAGTGTATTTATCTATATATTTATAGTCCTAAAACTGTCATTTTTGGTATTTACGTGATCCCTATTATTTATCAGATTCTCCTATTTTCAGTCTTCAAAATATCGGATTATCTAAATATGTGTTTAGTCTAACGGACCAAAATGTTAATAGATACAACTACAACAGCTATTTTCCATACCAATTATATATAAAACAACATATTGTAAATACCGTTTGTGATTTTTTGTAATAGATATTTGGGTTGTCTTGTCCTATTTTCTCCTTTTTTCTTGTTGTATTTATAAAAATGTCTTTCATCAGTTACCAAAATGGTGTATGATTTTACGTGCACGCGATGCTTGCCAGTATATGTTCGTGATATAACTCTGCGTATGTGTTCATTATTTAGTTTAGCTGTAAATGATGAATATTGATCCTCTATTGTGGATTGGTAATTGTGGATAAGCGTGCGTGGGTGGACAGCCCGCCATGTGAAGGTAATGGTTACCCATATAAATAACCCATAAGAACATTGTGTAACATCGTGTATTGTATAGTATCCTGTATTATGAATTGAAATTTAAACAGTATTATACCAGACCTGTGCCGAGTATAGTATGATTGTCGCCTAATCGAACTCTTATGTGTCGTACGCTAAGTATATATATATATCCATATCATAAAGCTTACCATCATAATACTGGTATTTATTTTTATTGACGTTTCATGTTAACAAGTGTATATACGCATTCGTCTATGACATGTTCTATAATATTACTGTATATATGCCTTCGTCGAAGACATTCAATGTGAAGTATAAGATATGATACTTATGATACTATGGTATCATTATCATTTATCTATTTATCGCCCTACACATTATGGCATTTTGTCCTTAAATATATTCTTATATTTGTGATTTGCTAAGTTGTATTTTATCTGTATGTATCGTGAATTTCAATCTGATGGGAAAGCATTTCTGAATAACTTGTATCATGTATGATTATGACCTATTAATACTAACTGTATCAATTATTATATCATCCTATGTTTGCATGGTCTATCTAATCATTTGAATGTCTGAATGTAAATATTTTTTATAATCTCGAAATGCGTATTGTTGTCAAATTCAATGTAATGTTAGAATCTATTATGGTAAGTATCTAAAAATGTTATGTCAATAACTGTTACATACATACGCACACACACACACAC
>NW_014033727.1:0-1563 GCF_001186125.1 Sphaeroforma arctica JP610
ATATTATACAATTTTCAAAAATAGCACATTCAATATTTTGGTGTATAGAGACTTATTCTCTGACGACGCTAAGCTCCTTCGGCTCCATTGTTAGTGAGAAGTTGAATGAAGCTTTATGTATACTGTAAGATTTTCGGCAAACTACTTTAATGTCGTTATTTTACCAAATCCAGATAGTCAAAATTTGACCTTTCCTCGCCGTTCCTTGCATAGAGTTACATATACGTTCACACTGTGGAATCGATTATAGGGCAAACATACGTGGAATGTTGTCGTCTCCCCGGATACTGTAAGACTAGTCAAGAAAACATTCTGACCATCCTTAGCTGAAGTAACCGCTGTTCTCTGATCGATACTTAGTTCCATCACTATATAGTTCTAAATGTACTTATGAATAGACTACGTCCAACGATACTAGCGCTTTCATTGATGCTTCTGATAGTATTATGAATACAGCTAAAAAAGATCAACCCTACTCTTGAACGCCTCTTGACCTTACTATAGCATTTTAGGTCTCCTTAGGTCTTGTGACCTTACTCCTACAATTTGGGACTCTGGATTGTCGCGGATTTCCCAGGATTTCCCAAATCAGCATCAAACTTCCTGAAACAACTCGAGCAAATTTATTTATTTATATTCTTTAGCAGGTTTAATAGTCTTTTGAAAATTACACAGGTTTCCCTAAAACAATCTGCTAAATTTTTGATTTCTTTTAAAACAAAAAGGAAAATATCGACGAAACCAGAATTGAGAATTCTGCTCGAGACCTAAATCCACCAGAGGGCCATTCCTATTCTTGTAGGAGGCTAAATATGAATGTCTTTATTCGGCACTGATGACAATAAAATTAGTAACCACCTCAGGCCCAGTTTCCTACCAGTCTCATACATACTTTTTCGAGTTTAATTTGCTTAAATATAGGTGTTTTGATGTAATTAGCGTGATTTTAAGACCGCACTTGTGAGATGTGTTTGTTTCTGCCGCCGGTTTATTTGTTATCTGTCGGCTGAAAGCGCTCGACTTAAATGTTAGATATTGTAGCGCGGATACAACCCATTTGTTGCACTTATGTTAGGCCCTTGTCGGTCTTAAGGGCTTGACATATGTTAGCAGGTAGACACATGTATATAGGCGTCCTCTGTCTTAGCTATTGCTTCAGATTCGCCCATGGTTTTACAGTTGACACTATTCGTGTCTAACATACGTCGACCTCTCCTCTGAACAAGTGCAATAAATCATAAATGGGTTAAAATCACGCTAATTACATCTGAAAAGCAAAGTAAACTCCAAAAAGTATACGAGATTGGTAGGAAACTGGGGCCTGAGATGGTTAAATTTTTTATTGTCACCAGTGCCGTATAAAGACATTCATGACCATTGATCAGGATGACGAAAGGGAACAGTTTCTGTCTTTTCGTTTTTATGGTAAATTTCTAGAAACAATATTTTTTTATTAAAAAACATGAAAATATATTACATAAGCACAACAAGGCGACAAATATTTATATTACGGCAAACGCATAATACGTGTACGTGTGCACACCCACCCACACTCACACACTC
>NW_014033726.1:0-1563 GCF_001186125.1 Sphaeroforma arctica JP610
TGTATGTATGTATATTTGCGTGTATATATATTTATAATAAAACAGACACACACACACACACGCACACACATATGTATATACATAAATATATATATATATAAGCGCATGTTTGCGTGTAAACACACATACTAGAAAAAGTATAGGCATTAATGTATACATGTATCATTGTATATACATATAAATATACACTATCAGATATATTTAGCATTTGAATTTAAATATGCATATGCAGATATCGTACCCATTGTGCAACAAATCCTTTTGATGCTTCTGAGGATATTTCTTTTCCCACTGCTTCTACAGTAGGTTGTCGCGGTGTTCTAAAAGCATAACTTCGCAATACTGACGGCGATAGCAAGTTTTTGTTTAATATACAAGATTGCGTTCTATTCCTGACTTTCTGAGTCGAAGAAAGTTTCGAGTTGCTCGAACTAATGAATCCGCGCGAAGCTACACGAGGAGTTATACTAACCGGAGACCCCTTTAAATATCCAAAAGTAGCCAACCATCGGTTACATATAACTGGTCGAACACTGCAATTTCTATACAAGGATGCCATCTTGATGTCCAACGTGTATATGGATGAGATTCTTTTTACCCCACTTCTTTATATAAATCATGACCCTATTGCAGAAGAAGAATAGAACATAGCCTTTGTTTCAATTTAGAAGGCTATGAATAGAAATACATAGAATCGTGGAAAATAATAAGTGTGGACGGACTCTCTCTTGCTCTCCGTCTCTACTAGCTCTACTCTCTACTACTAATATTTAAATAGTTGTAGAGTCTCGCCCTACTCATAACTCAACTGCTGTATTTACTTTAATTTATACTGAGAATTTTGTTTCTACAAAATAAAAAAACATGATTTCAATAATCATATCGATCCCATCTTCAATTCAAGATGTTCGGTACCATAGTGCCAGCTGAGATCGGTCATCGGTTACACAAATTCAGTGATTCATAGACGCCGCAAAATATCACCAAAATAATAACCACTGGCTGTCGCACACTTATACATAAATAGCGGGAGACTACTATGGGGTAAAAAATATAAAAATGTAACTTTTCTTTGCGTTAACTCTTAGTACGTGCACATAGACAGAGGAGAGTAAGAGGTATACGCGCTCGTGGTAATACATACACTTGACGTGAGAAGCTTGCCCTCGAATACTAAATATACACGAATAACGTCAATCAGATCATCTGGCTCTGAACCTGAGTTCAGATATGTGCCATGTGATAGATATAGACACGGAAGCTCGCCCCGCACAACTCGAACATCATGTCTTCAATACAAAGAGATCTAGACAACTGGCTTCACGCTAAACTAGACGATCCCTGGGGTGGTGAAAGTATTTCGAACATTCTCTCGGCCGAGCAGCTGAGCGAGATTGCCGCGAGATTCACAAGCTTTGAAACACAGATTAAGGTTAAAATTCTATTGGGTATGTTTGAGAAGCGAACATTTTAGGCATGGTAGCTTGTTATTAGACAGCTGTAAGTAGATGTTGATACTGTGATAATTTAACTTGTATCGTTGTCCGTATGTGACGTTGGCAA
>NW_014033725.1:0-1563 GCF_001186125.1 Sphaeroforma arctica JP610
TAAAACCCATTGGAACAACCAAATGGACCCCTTCTGAGACCTTCCTTAACAAGGTCAAAGAATCAGAGATTCCACTCTCTACCCAATTGAACGTGAAGCAGTTCAAAGGCAACACAGCATTTAATGTCTGTGCACAAGAAATACAATCTACTAATGACACTGTTAAGAAGCGTCAGTCTCTATCTAGGACTCTGTTTAATAACATAAAGTCCAAGCTCGAGGTCTTTCAAACCTTATTTTTAAAGGGATGAATGAAAGACAATCCTGAAGCGTATACACATATAATGCGACTTTTTAATAAGTCAGGTGTATCTAACGCACATGAGCGCGATTATGACGCTCATGCAAAAACAGGACAGGAGTCTGAAAACACTACAGACTTAGAAACCACGCAAGTGGATTCTCAACACCCTACCTTTATTCTGGAAGAGCAGAATGATGAAAAGATTCTTGTTTGGCTGAAGCAACATCATAAGCTGAAGCACCAGAACGTAGTAGAAGCACTCAAAGATGCTAAGCGACATGGGATCGCGCACCCTAAGCTGGCAACTTTAGTTGACAGAGTATATCAGTCATGCACAGACTGTGATCTCAATCAGATCAAGCGCTATGGTTTCGCACCGCTTAAGAGTGTGACTGAAGATGTTCCATGGCGCAGGGTCATCATTGATCTGGTTGACCTGCCCGCGTCCGAGCACACAGGCGACCGTTACGTATGCCACTTCTTTGATGTGGCGTCACGGTTTAACTTGCTATATCCATTAAAGGATAAGAATACGCAGACCGTGGCAGAATTATGTTGCCAAGTCTTTGCTGACCACGGGTGGCCGGGTATTATGTGCACTGATAACGGTAGTGAATTCTGTGATGACGTTATGGAATCGCCAGTACTCGTATCAGGCATATGCCATATGAGAGGTGTGTCATATAAGCCGTAAACGCAAGGCGTGAATGAAACGCGCCATAGAAGACTTAAGTTCTTCTTGCGTACTGCATTAACGGATGATGCAGATGATTGGCCGTACCACCTTAAGTGGGTACAAACACAGATGAACGAGTGTGCTGATCCGGTTACAGGAACTACACCCGCTCACTATTTTCGTGGCAGATATAGTGAGTTACAAATCCCTTTTAACAAGGACGAACCCGATCACCATGAGTTACCATGGTTAGAGAAGGTCCAACGTATTTATAACGTTGTATATCCTTGCTTGCGAGAAGTACGCGATATAGCCTTATTAAAAAGGCAAAAGCGTTGGAACACTACCAAGAAGATAGCAGAGTATCAGGTTGGTGACAGAGTTAACATCCGTCAACGTAATTCCGATGCTACTGTATTAACATCTAAATGGATAGGTCCATATATAATCTCTGTAGCAGACACTAAAAGTGGAACGTACGAGGTAAATAACCCCGATGGTTCTAGTGCGCTTAATATAGGCACAAGTCGTATTCCGACTACAGAGATTATACTCGCAAGAAGACACGACTCTAATGCCCCTCTTGATCGTTCTGAATTTAAAGACATTATATGGAGAACGGATAAGGGAGGCTATACATACT
>NW_014033724.1:0-1562 GCF_001186125.1 Sphaeroforma arctica JP610
TATATATATATATATATTATATATATATAATACACACACACACACACACACACACACACACACACACACACACACACACATATATATATATATATATATATATAATAGATATATAAATATAGATATAGATATAGATATATATATATATATATATATAAGTTTTTTTATAAATTTATATTTATACATAAAGCATGTACACTTATCACCTAGAGTGTGTGTCTCCATCTGCTGCTTCTTCATCGTGTTCTTTATTCGAGCTAGTTCTGCTACCTCCTTCTTCAGCTGCCTCGATCGCAATGGCATCGTTTTTCTGCACATCATGAAAGTAATTCAACATCGTAATTCCTTTGTTCTGCTTTTGAATCTGTTTTACCTTCGCCCTTTTTCGCCGCGGTGTTCGTTCAGCTGTGCCTTCATACTTATCAGGGAGTCTCTCCATTTTACTTATCCCCTTGGGCAGCCGTGGATCATCCTCATCGACAGGCTGTTTGGCTTCAACATCAATATCGCTGCTACTCGAAGTGTCGTCTTCAGCATCAGGTACATTTAGGGTTTAGTGTCGGCACTTCGCAAAGAGTGCCTCTTCACTCTCCCGCCACTCAAATGCTTAGCCTTCTCTGGCAGCATAATTTCTCTAATATCAATTCTACTGTTACTAAATAAAATGCGTGTCACAGTTCACATACACTGCTCTTAAATATACTTTTCGACCTTAAGGAATGTCAATTTCAATATTTTGACAGTTCGACAGAACTTATAAATGACCGGGCATGGCAATTTCTGGCCTCAAAAGTCCAAATTTCGTACTGGAAGGGTGTTTTCTGAAAACGGCCAATATTTTCCAAATCAGTCAGAATCAGGTTTTGAAAATGGTGCAATATCAAAAATTGGTCCGGGTGATATTTCAGATCAGATCCCCCTGAGCATTTCCCGCTATCAAACTCTCGAATCGGGTCATTTTTTCGTGCTCCATGGGTCAAGGTAGGAGGGGTCATTTGGCTGACTATCTTAGGGCAACTGCACCATATGTCTACCCGCTACAGCCTACATTTCGTTAGGTAAATATGTATTGGTACAACCCAAGTTGTACTCCTCGCCAGCATTGGCTGCTCTAGATCTAGATATCAGCAACATAGCTTACTGGCCGAGGCGCCATATGAAGTTGTAAATCGCGCCGGTTATAGACTTTTTTGCATTGTATATCCAAAATTATGTTTGGGTTTTTTTTAAATGTTAAGGCTGCTCTGGATATTCGGTTGTACGCAGGGTTGTCATTTTTACCCTGTTTTTACAACTCTGTACAACAATAAAATATTTATGACTCTCCTAATGTAAATACATATGTTTCTAAGTTAGCTACAACGTCCTGATTGCCACAAGTATTCATCCTGTGATGCCAGAAGGGGGGTGGTATACCTGAAGCAGGTCGATCGTACTAGTAATTAGCGATCTTGGGCCCACGAGGTCAAGTGTTGCATCATAAGGATGCATATATATATATATATATATATATATATATACTACACTAGTCGTACTTACTATATATACATACACACACACAC
>NW_014033723.1:0-1562 GCF_001186125.1 Sphaeroforma arctica JP610
GTATGTCTGTATATATGTATATATAGTTATATAGATAGATAGATGTATATAGATATATATATGGATATATATATAAATATAGATATAGATATACATATATATTTATATGTATATACATATTATTGAATCAACGAACCTTTCTGCGGTAGTCCTTCTCTGTTAAGACGCCTTGAAGGTGCCCTTCATCATCGATGATCGCCACTCGGCCTGTAAGTGCATATAAATTGATGAGAAAGTTAGTATTAGAGCCTAAATAGAGGCCATTTTATGCTATTTAACCGTGTGCACATGTGATAGCGTTTGGTGCCATCTACACGGTCTGGATATCCTCCCCCACCGCATCAAGCACGCACACTCGCATAAACTTGGGGCTGTTGATAAAATTGAGAGTGCAATTTAACTTTACGATACAGGCAGACTGATCAAGTGCTAGTAGGTCAGGGTAGTATGCCATATACCAGTATATACGCATTGTTACTTGTTAGTACGTATATCTAGTCGCACACCTGCATATTCCACATACGCGCATATTCTAACTACAAACTATATACTCTACATGCATAAACTATATATTCTACATGCATAACAATACTTTCTACGTACATATCAATACATTACACCTACAAACCAATACATTCTACCTACATATGAAAATAGTACACCTACCTAAAGATGCATTCTATCTACAAAACTATACATTCTACCTACAAAATTTCACAGTCAATTTGCGAGCCTATACATACTACCTACCTCCCTATATATCTACTTGAAAACATTTGCATTCTACATACCTATATTAGCGGTTACCATGCGCTCTACAGCAGTCCTGACTGAATCGGAAGGCTTGACGGTGACGAAAGTAGACGATATTATGGACTCAATGGATTGGTCGACATGCTTTGACACCTGAGAATATCAATGCATTCTTTTGAGAAGAGTATATCTCGCGATATCTCGATAAATGAAGTACCCACCAAGCATACGAATATATGCACCGAACTTCGATGCTTCTCACCCGGAAGACATCCGGGAAAGGAATGCAGCCTTGCATTCAATATGAGCGTGTAATACGGTACATGATAGAATTTAAAACGTTCAGAACGAAAGCGTTCGTGACACTAAGAAACGCAAAGCAAAGTATCACTCCAGATGAGGAATGGGGGCGTTATTGCTATGCCAGACATCAGAACTTAAATACACACTTCGGTATCGCGACGAGCAGAATGTCCACTAACACAGAGCGTTCCGAATTCCAGCCAATAGTACAGACAATTGAAATAAATATGCATATTTATATATTAATATATATACTTACTTACATCCATACATACATATTAATATATATATATATATAAATATATAAATATAGATATATATATACATATAAAGATGCAGATATAGATAAAATGTACATACATATATATTTATATATAGATATATATATAGACAGACAGACACAGAGATACCTAGACATACGCAAACATGCACACGCATATATATATATATATATAAATGCATATATATATATATATATATATGTATACATATATATATATATATAT
>NW_014033722.1:0-1562 GCF_001186125.1 Sphaeroforma arctica JP610
TATATATATATATATATATATACACCTACCACTATATATATATATATATATATATATATATATATATATATACTCAATCACTGAGTGTATATTCACAGATCTGTACACCCATTTGTACATATGAATCTACGTGGACAAGGCCTTCGCAATTATCTTTTTATTTTTCTAACTTGTACATACTCAGGTACATCTAAAGTATCAAGTTCACGATTACCTTTACGCGTCTTTCATTGCAAAAGAATGTTTGGTTTATCAGTGGTATTTAACGGCACACAAATCGTTCTTTACATAAACATGCGTTTGTACAAATACATGTAGAAAGGAATCGGTAGAATATAGTGAGTGAACGTAGAGTTTGAGCTCCATATGGAAAATCGTATGTAGTATGTATTAGCTATAATTATGGCTATACTACTATGCTAAACATGTATATATACACATGAAATCTCGGAACGCCGTTTAAATAAACGTTCCCAGCTCATTATATGTCTAATATAGTTTACTTGTATCAAATTTGGCTCACACAGAAGAAAAAGAAATGTATTCTCTTGATTCTATCTGAAATCGAGGTCTGTGGATAGTCGTACTGAGTGGACAAACATACAATCGAGAGGCATGCAATTATACACAAGCTTTTAATCTTGTTTGGTGTCTTATTCTACCACCTCACACTCCTTCACTTCAACACACATGCATTTCTACGGCACAATCGAATGAAATACAATTATACACAACTGTGTGTTTTAATCTTTTTAGGTGACTCAGTCAACCACCTCACTTTCCTTCACTTCAACAGATATGGATTCCTTCTGTACGCCGCGGACTTTACCGGCCCTACGTACGATTCCGGGGGCATTGATAGGAGTCTGGGCAAAACGCTTGAGGAGACGTCTAGGTATGCATGTATATCCACTCAGGAACAGGGTATGTGCATACGCGTGCGAGAGACCATCGAGTCACGGGTATCATTTAGATGTAGGAATCACACTAACATAGGCAAACGTAGGTGTGTGTGCAGAGAGATAGGACTATAGGGGTATGGGGTATATATGCACTGTACCTGTGAGAGTACCACGTGAATTGCATGGCATATCCATGTGCGGAAGAACACACGTTGCCGTGTACAAGCACCCCTCAATGTAGGCATGCACGTTCTCACTGACTGACAACACACCTCTCTTCACCATGCTGGTAGCCTGGATGTGTATCCTAATGCTTCTACTACCCTTCAATGGGCCGAGATGGAGCAACAGATACTATCAATGCACACGGGCAACCGCACTGTAGACCGTCAGGTGGGTTTATTCCATGCATGTTTGTACGTTGCTTGTTCGTATGTATGGCACTTGTAATGTGAGCGTGAATATATAGAGCGTTACAAGGGAAGATGTGTGTAGTGCGTGAGAGTGGGCCATACACCTGGGCGTAATGGGTATGTGCGTCTGGGATGTATGTACTCTTGTAAACCTTGTTGGTTGGTCTTGTGCCGTCAATGTTTCATGAGAAGAAGTGGATGTACACATCCAATATGAATGCAGTGTATAACAAAAAACTATATAGGC
>NW_014033721.1:0-1562 GCF_001186125.1 Sphaeroforma arctica JP610
GAGACTGCTGTTGTGCCATCAGCTCCGTGCGTTTCTGAGCTGACGATTGTTCCCGTGCCGTTTCCTTGTTGTTGGTACGGCGCCGGTGACGCCTCCGCTTGTTAGGTGGGAGGCGTGGCTGGTCATTACTGGGGGATAAGGCCCCTGGAGTACCCGGAGACGAACGAAAGGACAGACCTTTACTGGCTACCTGTTCACCAATAAAAGTCTGACTGCTGTCCGCACGCAGGTCGGGCACTTCCTTGGTCTCACCCTCGAATATGACATCCTCGTCAGACTGTGCAGGTCCATCTTTGTTTGCTGTTGGTGGCTGCTTGTCGTCCGCGGAAACAGGGTGTGGAGCCCCAAGATGTGTCTGTTGTTGCCCCTCCAGAGCCTGACCTGAGTGCGGAGCGGAGCGTTCCGTATGGGACTGACGACGTTTAGTTCCATGTCGGTCGATATCATCTTCCTTGCGGTGCTCAGGATTCAAGAGTTGCTGTCTACGACTTTGGCGGGGGTAGGACATGGTTGGTGAGTTGTTTGTCAATGGAGAGCTAGAAATGTGTGTGAATGAACTGATAGTGTGCTGAATATAAATATACATTTTCTACTAAATTTCATCCTTCAAACACATAACTCCGAGGAGCTCGTGGGTTCCCTCGTGACTGTTTTATTTCCTTCACTAACACCAGTAGTGTGGATAGTCTATCTACTCTAACACTACCTGCTGTCTTACTCTCCATCCCACAATAACATGTGGTTGGGTGCCTCATTAGTCGGAGCAACTTCTTGGTCTACTCCTCGCCTGCTCCTGCTCCGACCTAATGACGGCCTATTCGCAGGACCCTGTTGGGAACTTCCCCTATCGCTCCTATTTACTCTTCTTACCCATGATATCCTTGTCATGTGCTGTTGTGGTTGTTGGAATATGCTTCTCGATCTAAGAACGATTGCTCGTTATTGCACTCCTAAACTAAGCTGCCGTCAACCACACCTTCTGAGCATACTGTTGAGCCCTCCGTTGACCTGATTTATCTGGAAGTTCTAGTGATTTGAGTGTGTTCGCATATCATTTTCACAATTTAACCATGTATTTACTTACATCGTTCGTGTTATGTACGCCTCCACCCTTATATGCTCCTAATAACTCACAGATGCTTACTTATGTCTCTGTATGCTTCCTTTTATCCTCTTTCGTCGACCTATTTTATCTAATTCACCCTATGTGCAATTCTGGTCGTAGTTGGCTTCACCTGGATAGTTATCTCTTCTTTACTTCGTCGGTACTTATCGTAGCCAAATCTTAAGTAAACTATTCTAAATAAACACTCCGGTCTATTCGTTTATAAGTCATAATCCCAATAAATAACCCTTTTAGAATCCTAACTCCTACTTAGTTGCGTGTAGATGCCGTTAGATGCACATGTCTTGCCATTCCATTTCCTATTACTTAAATCATCGGTCTGCTCACGTCCTTAGGACACGGTATGCAGTCTTTTGACGTGTTTCCTAATATATATTTATCGTTGTGTCTTTTACCTTTTCCATTCTTAAAATAAAAATAATATAGTATGCCGCTG
>NW_014033720.1:0-1562 GCF_001186125.1 Sphaeroforma arctica JP610
CTGCACTGCAGATGCAATTTGAGATACCACCAACACCTTCTGCGCAACCGTCATCCCGCGGTTGATGGCATCGTTAAGTTCAAAGCCGTGGTTGGTAAATCGAAGGACCGTAAGATTTCGAGGCTGGTTAAACACAATGTCACCTCGAGCATTCATAATGTGCGGATGGTTTGCAAACAGAACTGCCACCCGGTGCTCGTGCGTAGCGCAGGAGGCTACATCAGCGCCTCCCCTGTACAACTTAACCACCATGCTGCGGTACACACGAACGGTCTTGTGTCCGTTCTTAAACTCGTTGAGCAGATACTTTGGTGCATAAATATTGGCATCTGAGTTCGATAGGTCACCGCTAGGTGTGGTGCGTTGAATTGGCGTGCACGGCGGGGTAGGGGTAGTGGCGCCGGTCCGTGGGCTGCGACGGCGCTCCTTGATCTGGGAAATGGCAACGGCTAAGGTTAACGGGCCGCCGCATCCAATCATATTATTATCGGGAGTAAACATACTGGCTTTCTAGAAAGAGAATGCGGTTAGGGTAGAATACTTTGACTGGAATATTCACTCGGACTACCTTTTTTCCCTGTCTCGATTACTATCTTTGCAAATCAATATGTGATCGTTCAAGGGCTTGTGTGAGCTGCTTTTATACGAAAAACCCCTTTTTTTGCGCATCGATTAGGGGTGGGTCGACGGATTGGGGCTGAATGGTGAACCGTGGTGTTACCTCCCGGCCGCGACGCGCGGGCTAGCGGGAGCCTCTATAAAATGACAACACCCAAGCAGAGTTGAGTTTACATTACCTCTGCAACAAGTAAGTGTACTGATATACAAGCAAAGACATAGCGACAACGACGCAAAGGTTACAATGGACGCTACTAATATCCACCCACCCGCATCTGAACAGGAGGATGACGAAGAGATATCCCGAGTTCTCGAAGAGAGTATGTGGGACTATCACCAGAGCTTGAATACGACCTTGCTCGCATCGTTCGACGAGGATGACGGTGATGTCCCGCAAATCCCTTCCACCCTAGAGCCGTCCTTGTCTGTTAGCGAGGAAATACGTACTGCGACCACCACTGCTTTGCAAAAGCGAGAGCGCACCGAGAGCAGCACTACGGTGGATATCGTTGGAATTCGTGATCGCATATTCACCTGTGGTATATGCGTTGCCGTGTCGGAGACGGTAAGAACCACATCGTGCTGTGTGTTTACCATGTGTCACGCGTGCTTGGAACAACTGACCCGAAACGTTTGCCCCAACTGCCGAGCGGACCGACCAGTGCTAGTCCCTAATCCAATGGCTAGGAATCTACTACAGGTATTCGAGTATCCCTGTGATGCATGCTCTGTAACTCTGAATCCCGTTACCAGTACCACTCACGTGTGTAACGTACGACCAAGACTCATGCGGGGTAACGGACGTCGTGAAGCTCGGCCGGAATTCCTTTGGCAAAAGGTACTACTAGAGTGTGAGAGGCTTATTGTAAGCCGTCCGTATTACATCGTTCAAGGTATGGACGTTGTTGACTTGGTGCGGAACCTACACTTGATCTGGGGTGAGT
>NW_014033719.1:0-1562 GCF_001186125.1 Sphaeroforma arctica JP610
ATATAGAAACAGATGTAGATGTAGATGTAGATATAGAAATAGATATATATATATATACTCATAAGGGACATAATTGTTTTTGGTGAACTTCTAAATGATTCATGGGTTACGTTGCATTGTTGCCACTATAGTCAATGTGCAGACTTTATTCGATACTGTATTGATATTCCGAGTGGACTTTGATATTATTTTTAGTATAGATTATAGTGTCTGAGGCTGAGGCTTTTTATAATATATTGCGTTTATAAGTATGTTTTACCGTTGACAATTATCTCGATTTCGAGCTTGCGTTCGATTCACGATGTCCACTCGTGGAGTACTCAAATGTACCCTAAATGACAATCTACATACACCATGGGAAACCCAAACTTTTTCTCCCGTAACTAATTTCTGGTCTATAACATTAATTATTAAAATCTAAATCGGGTGGAGAGGGCTGTATCAACTTGTATTTTAAAGTATGTGGAATGTGGATGACTCTTCGTCTTGTATATATATAGTTGTGAGTTGTGACTGTTATAATTTTTGTCATAAATGAACTCTTTGTCAATAAACCACAACTTCATAAAACATATGCAGATCAACACAGCAGTTATCTAAATCTCGTTGCCTGCTCTCGAATATAAAAGCACACGACTATTCAGTACTATACATACCCAATCACCCACACCATACATGCTCTCGCCTCTCGGTTTGTATATATTTAGTTTGTTGTCGATCACTCGACACTCTCTCTCTTGACAACGAATCTGATATTGCCGAATATTCGGAATAGCCGATGTGCCGGGCGATGGCCCATTGCGTGCTTTTTTGGGTTTATTTGGGGTTTAGGGTTAAGAACAGAGTTTAATATCATTTACATTAGATCTTACATTCGATTGGCTTAATTTTAAGACGCGCGCATAGTCCTATCATCAGGTTTAAGGCTTTTAGAGTTTAGAGTTTAGAGTTTAGAGTTTAGAGTTTAGAGTTTAGAGTTTAGAGTTTAGTTTAGAGTTTGTGAACCCCACATAACAACCAATTCGCACTTCATTGTAGTCATCATTTGATCATGCCAAAAATACCATTTTATTGTTTGTGTTGTAATAATAAACACACACATCTCGTCTATTCTAAATAGTAGTTGGGAACTACCTTGCCAGAACACTTTCGCATATCAAGTTACTTCACGATGTTATCCGCTTTCCGTAAGATCCCCACTGTACAACGGCCGTCAGTGCGGTTTCTCTCTGCAACAATCGAGGCAGCAGCGCAAGTTAACACCGAGAACACACAATTCAAAACAAAGACTGTGCGCAATATTAGAGATCGAGTGTTAATCGAACACTTGGAAGACAATGATAAGATATACTTTGTAACATTAGATCGCCCGGATAAGCTAAATAGTCTGGATATGGACATGTTTCTTGCGATTTCGGAAGCGGCTGATGATATGAAGACGAGGACAAACGCGCGCGTGGCTATTTTGCGAGGCAATGGGCGCACCTTCAGCACAGGTAGGCTGAGGTAATTTGGCGGAGAAAAAAGGATAGGTACAACGCGAAGATTCATATATATATATA
>NW_014033718.1:0-1561 GCF_001186125.1 Sphaeroforma arctica JP610
ACACACACACACACACACACACACACACACACACACACCTACTATATATATATATATATATTCCACGATATTTCCATATTATCACCTTGTACGACGCTTTCGTATACTACCATCCGGCAGTCAGCTGGGCAAACTGCTACTGTATCATCCCCCTGTCAATGTGAGGTTGTGTATTGAGTTTATCTGATGATACTGGATTGTAGTTTCTCATGGTGATGGTAATAGCTCAGTACAAAAAGAACAATGCTGTTCCATAAGCACGTGCTATTATCTAACTGAAAAGCCGACTTAAATATGTTATAAGGTTAGGGGTTTAACCGAACCCTAAATTGAATCACTCTCGCAAACACTTACCTCAGAGTCTATTGGCCGCGCACCCGGCGCCAACTTGCGATAGAAGAAATCATTGAAGCAGAGATAGTTCTTGTTCTCATCGTCCACTGCACGAGCACACGGAATGAATGGCGAGAGGTTAAAGATTAAAAATTAAGGAGTAAAGGTTAAGAGTTAAAAGTTAAAGGTTGAAGTTAATAGTTAAAAGTTGAAGGTTGAAGGTTGAAGGTTAAAAGTTAAGAGTTAAAGGTTGAAGGGTAAGGGTGTAGTAAGGTATTCAATAATGAGAATATTTGTTTCGTTTTGAAGCTTAAGTGCTAGCAGTCTTTGGGAAAGGTATAGTTGTTGGAGTTTGCTGTGCGACGTATTAATGCAGTCGCCGAAGCCTGTGCCAGCGACCCTCCCCTTCGTTGCCATAACGACCATGCATAGTAAGAATAGCCCAGACATGGCATCTAGCCCCATTTGTGAGCCCAAGCCAATAAACACGCCCTGAATTTACAGTTGTCCTGTGTCATAACAGCTCTGGTGTTCCTGACTTCATTGACACGGCTGGCTTTAAACAAACACATAGTGGTGGCATGCATGAGCTCATACCAGTCTACGCAAAGCAACGCACCACCGGACGGCGTAGGATCTGAAAGGACACTCTTATGGCCTGATGTGGTTTAGGGTTTAGGGTTCTAGTAAAGTGATCTACAGACATCTCTGATAAATAGCAGTACATAGAGACCCGCACTCGACTGACTGAGTCAGTTCACGCTAACGAGACGGCCGCACAAGACCTCTTACCTGGGAGCAGCCAATCACTTTGGTCGAGTTTGTGTACTTTGATGAAGGGTCTGATCTGTGCAACGGAGACAGGGTCGTTCATGCGCTTGCCTTCTTTGATGGACATGTTCTTCAAGAAGCGCTGCACTTGTTTGTTCTTGCTCGCGTTCTTGCCGTTTCGGGTGTGATAGAGAGTCTTCAAAGCTGTGATGAAAACATGCCGTTGGTACAAGCAATGAGAGGGTAGTGAGCGTACGATGGGTTAGGAAAGGCGGGCATGAATCTTCAGTAAAAATGTATCACATACGTAAGCCGTGTCAACGTATCACATACGTAAGCCATGTCAATGTATCACATACGTAAGCCATGTCAATGTATCACATACGTAAGCCATGTCAATGTAACACATACATATGCCATGTCAATGTATCACATACATAAGCCATGCCAATGTATC
>NW_014033717.1:0-1561 GCF_001186125.1 Sphaeroforma arctica JP610
CTCCACCACGCAAGGGTACCACTCAGACTTTGCTTAGTTTGCCAAATTACCACGACTAAATTTGGTATTATCCACAGAAAGTTCATTCAACTAATAAAATTCTAGGATATCTACACCGTCAATCGCTGACAGCGATCGAGAAGGCAACAACAAACCAAGTTTAGCAGGCACTTCTCAAGAGACAAAACAGCATCCGATGTGTCACAATTGAGATTTGACACTCACCTGTGTTGGTTGTGCATCCCAAGGCCCACCAGATATGGATTATCGGGCATGCCCAACTGAAAGTTTATGTATTGATCCGAATAGACTAATTTGCTCAGGTCGATGCGTATCAACGCATCTTTCGCACTCTCAATTCTCGATACGCACAGGCTGTTATTTTCAATCGCCAGCGTAAACAATTGTCTGGCTGGGTTTTGGATTCCAAAGAAACAGAATACTCGATTAGAGTGCCTCTCAGGATTAAAAGACAACTCATCAACAATAACAAGGACAAAATCGAAGGATATGCTTTAACTATTGGTCAAGAAGCGACCAAATAATGTGATCTCGGGAACCACGACACAGTCAGAAAAAAGATTTGTCGGTTTGATGTCTCTATCCGGCTCAGGAACAAGCGTATAAAGATGAAACAAATGGTTCCAAATATCTGACAAGTACCTCTACACCCTTAACTGTGTGTGCTTGTACATCCATTCTTATTAGATTGTTGAGTCTAGGATGCGAACTACATTAGTACAACTAAAGCACTCCTTCTTACCAGAGATCGAGCTAGGTGTATGATTTAAAGGTGCTAACTCTTCTGGCACAGTCCACCGATCGTTTTCCGGATCAGTGATCTGCAAGCGAGCATTTCCACTCGGCTCGTACGATATCCTCACCTTCAGGGATTTAATCCCCGTATTTCCCTTGTCACCATCAACGATGGCAGAAACACCTTCCTCAGTCTGTATGATACTTCCAGTACGAAGCGAATACCCACCAACTGTTGACATGGCGACAACAAGGCCACATATATATGTGTTAGAAACTTCTATGCGAAGTAGCCGAGAATTACGTGCGCAATTCCGTTCGCAAAAATTGATTGTGCCGCGATCGGAGTTTTCTTCCGAAGTGAACATATATGCATGAACGCCGCAATAACTACGGGAAAAACCGAATACGATGTTTATGTGTATGGAGATTTGAAGAAACCATACAAAAAATATAGAGTGCCCAATAACTCATATGAATGAATCATCCAAGCTCCTGTGCTGAAAACCCATATCCCATCAAATAGGATTCCGCTTGTTCGTACAATTACCTTTTAGGGAAATATCGGTACATTGCCCCAGACGGACGATCTGCCAGGTCTAAACATCGTCATACTAATGCACACTCTCGCGTACTTCGAAACTTCATACGAATGTTGATGAAATATAAATGCATATATATATATGCGTTGAACACACATATATATACGTCCATAGATATGAATCACAAAGGTGCATGTGTGTGCATATATAAATATATATATTGAAATAAATATGCAAAAAGAATATGTAGATACAAACATATG
>NW_014033716.1:0-1561 GCF_001186125.1 Sphaeroforma arctica JP610
CATTATCCGTCATAATTGTTTCAGATTCCAGTGCGCTCACTCGATAGTGGCAGTAGTAGGGCTTTTATTCGTAGCATAGTCACCCGGCGGAGTAGTTACTACGCGATTCAACAGATACACATCAAATACCCAACACGCATACCTAGCCACGCAAATCTATAGCTATATATGACTCACATACATACAGACATCCATCTCACCTTCATCACTGTCGTTCCCGGTTCGCTCACTTGCGGGTGTGTTGGTGCCTGTAGTAGAGCTGTCTGATGTGGCGTTGTAGCCCGAGGGAGTGGCGGTGTTGCGATTGGCCAGTTTGGTAATGGTGTCCTCAATGATGGACAGGCGTGAGGTTTTGGACCGTTTTGACCCGCGGGGCGATGAGGTGACGCTGGTGAGTGGGGCATTGACAGTGCCCTGATAGAGATTCAATCGCGCCGTAAGCCTAAGTGAATGTATACTGGACGATGGGTCGATAGGGCTATAGCCTAAACTGCCAGTGTGGTTATTCCTGTATGCGTATAGATATATGTATATCAATATATATATATATATATACATATATATATATATATATATATATATACGTGGTAATTAGGCGACGCTGGTGAGTGAGGCATGGACTGAAACAGGTCAAGGGTGAGGTAAGGTAGATGAATATCATGATACCCAATGCGATAGTATTCATATCTGATGACAGGTGGCTTTTCTTACCACACCAGGAAACAGGTGGCTTCTCTTGCCACACCAGGAAACACTGAACAACATAGTACGAAACTATGCAGATAAATTGACCACGTGCAAAAAACAAGTCTATATGCATATCTGAGGCCAGGTGGCTTGTATTAACACACTAAAAAAAATACACTACACAACATAGTACAAAACTACGAAACAGTCTATATACATACCGGAGGAGGTGGCTTGTATTAACACACTAAGAAAAACTATGCACAATAGTACAAAACTACGAAAGACAGTCTTTATACATACCGGAGAACGGGTGGCTTGGATAGACACACTAAACTATGCACAGTAAGAAAAACTATGCATAGTAAGAAAAACTATGCATCATAGTACAAAACTACGAAAGACAGTCTATATACATACCGGAGGACAGGTGGCTGCGGCTTTCTGTAGTACAGCCATGAGTTCGTTGTAGTGGTTTGGGTGCACACAATCCTTAGCCATCTCACCAATCAGCTGCACCCCCAGGCGACGCACATACGGGTCACTCTCGGTCACATGGATATCCTGTGTTTGGATCCAAAGTGATTTAAGCATGAACAAGCCGGACACGTATGTGTTTGTATAATGAATATTTTGTATTTGGAGACAAAGTGATTTAGGCATAGACAAGCATAATATATATGTGTTTGTGAACCTATACAGCGGGAACTGCACATCTATGTATTTGCGCATGTATGTGCACGATGTCTATGATGTGTGTGGGATGCCGAGTTCGTGGTGTCGTGCTTTGTACATATATATATGTATATATATGTGTGTGTGTGTGTATGTGTGTGTGTGTGTGTGTGTGTGTGTATGTATAATAATATATATA
>NW_014033715.1:0-1560 GCF_001186125.1 Sphaeroforma arctica JP610
GCATAATACTTACAAATCTGCTTATATACCCAAATATACTTGTGTAATGCACACTTACCATCATATCTGCTGAAGGCTGGTTACGTGGTTGTCGTGTGTGATCCCATGACGCTTGCGGTACGTGCGTAGTGTGTGTTTCTCTAGAGGGCCTAGCACACCATCCTGAGTGAATGTCTGTAGTAGAGAGGCGTACTTCTCCAACTGTTTCACACCCTGATCGACAGCGACCGATCTACATTTGGGGGATATTAGAAAATCATGGATTCTATATTTAGAATGAAGCAAGTGTGATCTACGGATCGCAGATACTCACAGTGTTGCATTCGGTGTGTATGTTCTGCGAAACGGGTGCAAGAGTGGTACGTCTTTCCCCAGTTGCATTTTGCTGCACACGCCGAACACGTTGTCGTTTCTACTCTGCTACCGCCGATCTATACTCGGGTCACGCTGGCTCTGGTTATAACGCTTAAAAGTAGTACCAGATTGACGTTTGTGCTACAAGTCTTCGTAGTGTGTGCCGTAGCCGGCGGTTTGATTGCGTCTCTATCGTGGGAGACGCCTCCTGTGCATGTGAGGCACGTGTGACATGGCCACTACTTGCAACCATCTCAGGCCTGCTGCTGCCAATCAAAAATCGGTCTAAGGTTTTAGGGGTTTTGGGCTGAACCCTAAAACCCTATAATCAACGTCTATATCTTATACATAAACGTAGAGCAAGAAGTATACAAAAATGCGTGTTTCATAGTATGTATCGGTGGATTCAGTGCATATGTTTCTCCAATGAGTGTGAGTCACTCTACTGCGTAGCCGAATGTGAGTGTGAATGCGATGGCTGTGGCCATTCCATGCCCCGAATTGAAACCATCGAATAGTGACATACCATGGGCAAATAATTGGATCGAAACCTCTCGTCTGCTTGTAGCTGAACGACATAGCAAACTCCGTGCTATATAACATAACAGAAAGGTATTGGCGATAAAAGCGTAAACGTTATCCCTTAAATCCAAACTCCGCTTGAATGTATTACTCAAGTACAAAGGCAGATGTGTCTGTCAATCAAAGTGCACAAACATACCTCGCTTTCCGTGCCACGGCTCGGGCTAGCGTCGCCATGAGAATGTTCCTCAGTTCCTTATCTTCACTCATCAGCTGTATGTATATATATAGATATTTTTATTTAAATCTATATATATATATATATATATATACATGTATATATAAGGATTTAGGATTTTAGGATTTTAGGATTTTAGAATTTTAGAATGCGTTTGTAGCGCTACGTCGTATTAAGTACAAACAACGCAGGTAGCGTACAAAGTACAAAGCCGTGCGAGGTCACAAAGTTGTGCTATATGCTCTATACTGTGTACAAACCTATCGTGGAGTTCTCCACACTCCCACAGCCATAAATAGGTCAGTATGTAGTGAGTCATGAGAGTACATCAGTAACCCAGATTCAATATACACTAACCCAGTCTCGAGAGTTCCCAGCCATTGCGCTCGTACACCACAGATCCTCATCATTGCGGAAGGAGAAAAGCAATAATAACGACATTTCAA
>NW_014033714.1:0-1560 GCF_001186125.1 Sphaeroforma arctica JP610
TACATACATATATACATATATACATATATACATGTTTTACTTCAGGCTATTTGTTGACTGACTATCCTCTAAACGTTTATTCCCAAATAGAAAGTGATTGCCAAATGTCATTTAAATGCATATAACTATAGGCAACGGCCGTTGTGAAGTGATTTCTGCCTATTAAACGCACAGATCAAATGATCGCGTGCTATATAAGTGGTAGCTAGATACATGTTGTGACGGCTCCTACCGAGAAGGTTATCGGTAAGAATATCATTGTGTCGTACTAAATTAGTACAAATTTTGGCATTCATCTACATAGAAATGAACAGGCAACGCATTTTCTTCAACGCCATTTTAAAGTTTTCAGGGCTGGAATTCATCCAAGCTGGGAACTTCTCTGCATGGGTATAGGCACATGGTACAGAACTTTCCAGCACTCACAGAGTGTCGTTGCTAGGTGACGAACATAGTACAGTTTCTTGCGGAAAGACAATACAATTACCAAACAACGAAACATCGCAAATCGACAGCCCCCTTTACCACTAGGCGTATGTATTCTGTAACGAATTTGAACGTGTTCCAAGTATGTGAATCCTACTGTACTAGATATATAGCCAACAAGTATTGGCGAGCTTGTGAACAAATATGATTCGTATGCGCTATGTACAATTTTGGCATACAAGACAAATGATTCACATATTTTTTAGTATATACGCATTATATAAGCAATCTATGCGTGGATTTATTAAGACAATTTGAAGTGTGAATCAGAGGGTCGACTGTGCAGTTTTATTTGAAAGATAAACTATCTGCAACTGTCCATGGAGAACAAACGTGTACAATAGTGTCTTGAACGGCGCAATGTTTAGTATTAATACTCTACATGCGAATACGTAGCAATCCATCCATGTTGCACAACTTTTAGTTTTAGGTCCCGGGCTGGGCCTGGAAGTAAAGAATAAATAGATAGAACAAATGGGCCCAAATCTGGAAATCCTGAAATCCCAGCAGAGGGCTACGGCCCTATGCAAGTCCTCTACTCTTCCAGAGAGAGAGAGAGAGTATATGTGGATAGGAAGATTGATGATGCAGAATTATGTCATCACTTCATATAATCATATTATTACGTATGTATGTATGTAACTGTATTACAAACATATTATGTATGTAACTGTATTATAATCTTTTTATGTATGTATGTATGCATGTAACTGTATGCCCATTTGGAAATCGCCGGAGTTCCCAGAAGCTATTTATTTAGATATGTAGTGCTGTTATAAATTTCCACTCGATATATTGCAAATCAACCACGATTATTCTAAGTAAATATAGTCAGCCCCCTGACGTATACATACAAACAATTCAACATTGTATAACCATACCGTACTGAAGGACAACCGCAAATTTCCCTAGCGCAGATTGCAAATCCTTTCCTTCTCGATATGATGAGCGATGTCTTCGATGTCTTGATAGTGTATGCTTCGCAAACAGGGTCTGCAGAGGCGATCGCGCAGGTCAGTTTCTCATTTTGTAGTGTAGCAAACAAAGGAAAATATGAATATATGAATATATATG
>NW_014033713.1:0-1560 GCF_001186125.1 Sphaeroforma arctica JP610
ATAAACAAATAAATATTTATATATATATATATACATATATATATGTTTGTGTGTATATATATAAATATTTATATATATATATGTATATATTTATATATATATATTTATATTTATATTTATATATATTTATATATATAAATATATTAGACCTGTTACGTATATAGTATGTATACGTGTTTCATATGTTTCAGGGTAGGCATACTTTGGTACTGCAATAACGTACCATAAGCTTTCACACTAAGTATTTCATTTTTGCAATAGTTCTTTCATATGTATCGTTACCCTGTGGAAAGAATATTTTCGGCGAGTCACATACTTAAGTTTTACCACTCTGTGTGCATATTATCTTTGCTTTCAAACACGTTCCAATACCTAACGTTACTGATACGCAATATTCACAAGCGTTGTTGTTTGCATATTCCGCATGCTGCGGCACTGTAAACATCTGTATATATCTGTTGGCGGTTTACATATATGCCTTATGTGTCACATGTGATCGTTTACTCGGCATGTTGACGGTACGTTTATATGTAACGCATCTAAAGCACGCGTGTGCATGCGTGTGCATGCGTGCCATGGCCCTACAACTGATACGTATGTGCAAAATCAGTACCACGGTGTGACATATGAGCGCACTCGAACACACTGTACAGTATACCTATACTGCACATTGATAGGGTTTTACGGTTTTACCAACCTTTAAATCGGTGTATTACTGTTCAGCGCTAGCCCACCAGTTCTTAGTGCACATCGAGACATTGTGATAGCACAGACGGAAAGCCGTTACAGAGCATATTTGGAGCCAATGCTAACATCTCTATCGCATAGACAGCTCGGCGGCTTATGCCTATGGCATCCAACCGTACTACTCCAACTCAAGATGTACATAAAGGTGCTGTGTCCTATGCAGACCTCTTAAATAGCATACGACTATGTAGCTTGCAAGTACAATATAACCGCTTTTTCGATGTTTTATATCCACGCCGTTTTCTTAGGTCTAATTTTGCGATTTATGGTTGTGTATGATATCTCCCACTCAGCGAGTGCCAACCGGCAGAAGCTGATCACCAACATGCCAAAAGAGGAGCGCATGGATTTCTCTAACCTTGGGGTCGAGTTGTACGAACACCAAAAGATAGGCGTGCAGTGGTTGCATGACATGGAGGTCGAGTGCCGCGGAGGGCTTTTGGCTGATTCCATGGGAGTGGGTGGGTGGGTGTGCGTGTAGCGAGCACAAAGGGGCTGGTATACGCTTATCTATTGCTGGCGTGTGCGATTGTGTGTGAATACCTACACGTGTCGATTACAATCATTTGTCGGTATGATATAGTTGACTGAATGTAAATAAGTGTGTGTACGTACCTACAAGTGCATTCAAGACATTGTATGTAGGATTACGAATCGAATATATATATATATATATATATATATATATATATATATATATATATATATATATATATATATATATATATATATATATATATATATATATATATATATATATATATATATATATATATATATATATATATATATATATATATATATATATATATA
>NW_014033712.1:0-1560 GCF_001186125.1 Sphaeroforma arctica JP610
AATTATTAAGTCACTCCCACTCGTCCCAACACAAATATATGGAAGATTTGCGTAAGAAGGAAGGGCAATACGTTCGAGTTATCGTAGGTTGAATATCTTAGCAGAGGAAAGTATTGGTGGATAAGAATGCGAGTTGCGACAGACAGATAACCACGCATGCACGGACAGAAAAAGACGCAAATAGACAATAGGCACACACACACACAGACACAATATATATGTGTGTGTTTTCCATTTATACATACATCAAAAAAATGTAAACATGCATACATAGCTACCTACGCATATGCACATACATGGTTATATATATATAGACAATGTTATATATATATTTATTAACATAGACATGTGCATTTATAACCTTACAGATATGGATAAAAATCACAGAGGATAGGTGAATAGATATGGTGAATCCCATTCACCAAACATTATGAGAACTGTTGTACACAAAGACTTCAGGTACACAGACATGTAAAGTGCGAGCATGGAACCTTCTGCATTCACAAGGCACAAACTGAGATATATGCCCTCACCCTGACATAAGATGTAGCATATAATACAGATGCCCAAGTAAGTAGCTTTGAACGCTATTCTTGAAGAAACTATTACCTTCGCTCAGCATCTTGCAACCAGTCGGTTGTAAAGTCGACCTGCGGAAGAGAAAGATTAAAAACAAAGCGTATAAGAACGTGTAACAACTAAACACTTCTGTATCTTCACTGTCGATACAAATAGGGGCTCAATAAGAAGCGCATTCGATTTGCTTTGGTTGAATGAGGAAAAATGCTCAGGACTACGCCCATACAAGCAGTAGTCTGAATATATACTAAAGGGTATATGACGAGATACATTCATGCCAAAATATAAAATTGATACAAACTAGTGATCTCTAATATTGTTTGCAATAGGAAAACACACGGGGTTCGTAGAATATACTTGGTCTGCGTATGTACATATATATTCCTGACTGCTATCTCCACACAAATTAACGTGAATGTAAATCCATATATTGACAATGTATTCATACATATCTAAGAATGTATATGATCACGCATCGTATACATTCTATATCATTGTTCACTAAATTGTTCAGCATGCGTAACTATACATATCACAATAGTATAACAAAGAAAGAAATAATTGTACCTACTATAAGTGAATACAATATATATAATATCGAAAGCTATATTCTCAACGCAAGCTAGATCAAAGGCGGGTACAGGACCGAGGATGTTGAGATTCGCCCCGTAATTCTCGTCCTACATACAATCAGACACCGATATACACACATATACCATCGAAAATACACCGACACTAACACCCACTACCCTACTCCATTACACACACACATACACACATACAAATATATATAAATATATACATATATATAAATATATATATATAAATATACGCAACCACACATACTCATACACACACCCGCACATGAACAAGCCGGCACACACACACATACACACACACACACACACACACACACATATATATATATATATAATGAACATAATAATATAATATAAATACAATGAATATATAAATACAATA
>NW_014033711.1:0-1560 GCF_001186125.1 Sphaeroforma arctica JP610
TCGAATATCAATGTACAATATGATAAACCCTTATATGTAGTATGTCTACTCATTTGCTGATTAACACTCGTTGTGCCTCAGGTGATGCTGCGCTGTCTATTGGCATTCAGCAGGGCATCACATGGCTTATTGTCGGTCCCGTTATCCGACGCCAAATACGACTGGGAATGGTAGGTATGTCTTATTAGTCATGCCTATGTTTCACTTACATGCCGACTGAGGTTACGCGTTCCGTAATCCTGATGCTGTGAAACATAAGGGGGCTTAGAGGCTCAATATCTTGGCTTTTTGAGGGGCTATTGTACCTATTGGAGTGAAGGCAGTCGATACAATATGGTGGACGATTGCATTATTTGCGAAATTTAACACATATTTATAATCATGACCTTCAGTACATTGGAAATACATTGGAAATCTTTAGTCATGAAATTGAGTACATTGAATAGTTTTTATCCATGAAATTTAGGGCATTGAGGTTGTTTTTAATTCTGATCCTGTATGAAAAGCACGCAGTCTGAAGTGTTGTTTCGTACTCAAATATATTTGCTACATACAAGCACCATCCTAAAACATAGGATAAGAGAACAAGGCATCGCCTCCATCTCGCATTAGGAGTGTATTTTCTAGCCATACAACTCAGCTTGACATAGCCTTCTAAATTAGACAAGTTTGGCATAGTGCCAAAAGTGTCTGTATATGCTCCCTTTCACCAGCCGTTCCGTCTACAGTGCTCTCCCTTATGTGCACATATGCACTTGAATTCGTACCTACCTGTCGTATTTGGACACCTACCGTGATTCCGTTGTCGTGTAGCGCTTCAGGGGTAGTACTTCCTTCTCTGATAATCATATGTACGTTAATTCCTGTTGGCCTATTGCATGCGTGGCTGGGTCGCTCTGATGCAGGTCTGGTAATCAGTCCATGGTGTGCATTCGTAGCTTTGTACCTATAAGGTGTGCCTTCGCAGCTTTGTACTTGTAGGTGAATGGTGTATATTTGTAGCTATTAGTGTGCATTTGTAGCTTTGTACCTATAGGTGAATGGTGCATATTTGTAGCTGATGGTGTGCATTTGTAGCTTTGTACTTATAGGTGAATGGTGTATATTTGTAGCTATTGGTGTGCATTTGTAGCTTTGTACTTATAGGTGAATGGTGTACGTTCGTAGCTATTGGTGTACGTTCGTAGCTATTGGTGTGCCCTCGCAGCTTTGTACTTATAGGTGAATAATGTATATTTGTAGCTATTGGTGTGCATTTGCAGCTTTGTACATATAGGTGAATGGTGTACGTTCGTAGCTATTGATGTGCCTTCGCAGCTTTGTACGTATAGATGAATAGTTATATACATGCCCCAAGTTACACAACAACACCCGCACGCGCTTGTGTCCTAGTGCGAAACATATGCAAACGGGACTTGTCTCAGTACAGGTCTGCTGTCAGTTCTATTTTTTAGCGCTCCCACACCTTCTACCACATGCTCCGATCACTCCCAACCCCCTCCGTATATACAGCACATAGCTCAACCCAACCGTATATACAACACACAACTCAATCGTATA
>NW_014033710.1:0-1560 GCF_001186125.1 Sphaeroforma arctica JP610
TTTCACAATTGTATCGCCTTTGCGAGATGATGGATTGTTTGAGGAGTACTTGCATTATCAGAATTAAGCTGTCAAATTTTGAACTGATTTCTGATCTACTTACAGGGAGTAATGCGCAAGATCTGTCTGCCAGCATTGAGTAGTGCCCCGTCTTCTGTGGTGATTCCGTTCTACGCACAACACATCGACAGTATCACCAAAGGACTAGAGGCTCCAAAGGTATGGCTTTTAGCAGTTCGGTATATTTATTGGAAAGAATATATATATATATATTCAATATATATATATATAAATATGTGTATATATATATATATATACGCTTTTCTTTATATTCACACACACTCGTCCCTCCTGTTCTGTGCCCATTCCTAAACCCATTGTACACAGACGAGTCTCAAGCCGAAGCCGTATACGCAGCGCTACGAGCTACGTTCTATCAACTTCCAACTGATAGAGACGCTCTACGTCAACACAGCCACGCCCGTCTATGTGAGTGCGTCGGAGAGCGCTATAGTGGCCGCCTACTTTCAACACAACCAAGCCCAGATGCCAAAAGATGCTACTGCTTCTGGGAAGAAATTGGCTGTGATTATCAATAAGGGTGTGTTGTATCTTGTGGGTTTGTGTTGGTATGGTAGGAGAAAGTGTTATATGTAAGAATGAAATTTTGTTGTTTTTGAATATATTGTTTATGTACATACATAACGGATATGATTTGGTAGCTAGTAGGTATATATAAACAACTAGCATGTATCTATGATATGGCGATTAGAATGTGTATATTCAATGTTATTTTTTTATGATTTGATATTTAGTAGGTATATATAACAACTAGCATGTATATATGATATAGTGATTAGGGAATATATATAATAATACTATACCACTCAATAAGCTTGGCCAGCTAATGCGGAGATGCGGAATGGCCATCTGATAGTCACAACCGGCCCTCTCCGTTGCATGATGCGTGTAGTATGCTGGTAGGTATATTTTATATCTACTGTAATTTAATACCGTGTCTCTGTATTTACACACCTGATATATATAGACATATATTAATAGATACATATGTAACATAACATCTCCAACATAAACATTTTTATAACATCTTAACTCAGCCGCCCAGCTAGCAATCACGGAGAAGCCAAGTGACCATTTAACGTCTACGGGAGACGCTCCGAATGCACACACAACCTTTATCCATTGCGTGCGGTGTGCATACGCCACGCGAATTGCATTGCTCGTACGTACACAGACTCTGCGCAAGCCATTTCTCAATGTGTTTGACAGGTAAGGTTCTTCTTTAGTGTTTGGTTGTCTACAGCCCCATTTCCTTATTGCCCGAACCATACTTGTAGCGTCTATGAAACACTTGACTTTCTCACTCGCTCGGTTTACCTCTCTAGTGTACCGAACATTCTGGTTGGGCGTGTGGACGAACCAGTCATAGAGTTTGCGGTCGAACTGGACCAAGCAGTCCGTCGAGTGCAAATCAAGGCACTCAAGAACACCACAGCGCGACAGATAACTGGCAACAGGTATATACAAATATATATATAT
>NW_014033708.1:0-1559 GCF_001186125.1 Sphaeroforma arctica JP610
GTGTGTGTGTGTGTGTGTGTGTGTGTGTGTGTGTGTGTGTGTGTGTGTGTGTGTGTGTGTGTGTGTGCGTTTTGTGTGTTTTTTTTATATATATATAAATGTATATAAAGAAAGTGTGCATCCGTGCGTGTTCTCACCCGAATCATAGTCATCATAACGGCGTAGTTTTTTTCGGCATTGACAGATTTCATCAGCAAGTGTTGGGAGTACAGGCGAGACAGCTGTATGTACGCCGTGTTGACGCACAAGTACGCATAGATGGAGAACACCCATGCTGCCATGCAGAACACCCAAAGCACACTGTGATTTTGTTTCAATATCGACAATGAGCTTGAGTAGACCGTAAAATAAATTCGTATTTAATGGCACACATGGGGACCTAATAGATACAAAAATATCGTGAAAAAGTCTTGTAGCTCACAGAACTGACACACGTCAATCTGGAAATAATGGGCGTGTACTAGACATGTAAAATTGAGTAAGCCATGGCATATAGTGTACAGCTCAAGGTCTTACGTAAATTCTGATTACAATACAGTTGAAGATGGATACTACACGCGTGTGTAATTTGCATACCTATCACCGTCACTGATATTTGTCACGAGGAAAGCATTGAGGTCTTCCCCACCTTCACTTCCCAATATATTCAAGGGTAGGAGTAGGCCCAAGCTCATAATCTGTCGGTATATGATACAACAAACGATTTAATATTCGACTCACATATAGTACATTCAGCACATACAAGCTGCCAAGGTTGAAATGTGGAATAGTGAATTCGACAGAAAGGTGTAAAGAGACGTGATGGGAGCTAGCGTGTCGCACTGTATATACCAAACCATAACAAAAATTTTAAAAATAGGTACGTACCATTATTGGCACGAAAAGTTGGAGAGCGAGATCATATGATCGAATGAGAACGTGTGCATCATATCCCATCTCGCAAACAATATCGTCTCCAGTGGTACGATACAGCTCAATCATCCACCGAAACACGCTCGGGATCTTGAATGCTTTGTCCCTGAAAAGGTTTAAGACAGTACAGTGCCTTGAGTTTCATAGACTGCTTCTCCACATCGTATTCCATAAGTCCAAAGATTCACCAAAGTGTGTGCACAGATACAACATAAACAGTCGAATTGTCGCTGCAACGAATTACGCTAGCAGCTTTCGATGCCTCAACGACTATATCATATCCTTCTATTGCCTGAAAGATGATGATCATAAAACGGAGTATCCGTGCCATGCCGCAGGTTAATGATTATTGCAAAACAGGTTGTGTGAACTGCAGAAGAGATAGAAGAGATAGTTTTATGTATTGATAATATTTGCATACTTGTATTGGTATAATTATTAGCTATTTGGCACAAATTACTCTAGTAGCTACCTGATGATTAGAAACACTGACATCAGCAGAGCCCGTTGCAATTCTTACGCAAGGTCTGCGGAGACATGATCATAGTTCAGGCGAAAATTCGCATGTATTCATTTGAAATATATATATATGTATGTATATATATATATATATATGTATGTGTGTGTGTGTGTGTGTGTGTGTGTGT
>NW_014033707.1:0-1559 GCF_001186125.1 Sphaeroforma arctica JP610
TATATATATATATATACATATATATATATATATATATATATATAACCATTGTGTAGGATTTACGGATATTGTACTTCTTCTCATTGGTCACACACTGGGTTCTTGTGGGGGTGAGGGTTCATTGGGTACACTCACAAAATGACAAAAAAAAATACCGTCCTAAACCTGACGTATCGCATCCTAAACCTCAATTTATTTATTTTTGGAATACCGTCACGTAGGAATTAGGCTGGGCTCCAAAATGGTCTGTGCGTGACGGGTTGGAGAAAACAATCGCGTACTTCAAGAAGGAGATCGCCACTACCGATGCGGGTAAAGAGTTATAGTCCACACCAGTACATATATCCTATCTGTCGCCGTCGGGTGGTAGTGGACAATAATAGAGGAGCACTTTCTCGGTCTTAGATTGGTCGTTTATCTGAGCAATCGCAAGCAGCCAGTATCAGTTGCATTGCGGGATATCCGTTCGGGTGGTAGTAGACATTAAAGAAGGAGCACTCTCTCGGGTGTACGTGAGCGAACGCAAGCAGCCAGCATCAGCTACATTATGGGATATCCTTCGGGTTGTAGTGGACAATAATAGAGGAGCACTTTCTCGGTCTTGGATTGGTCGTGTATCTGGGCAATCCCAAGCAGCCAGTATCAGTTGCATTCCGGGATATCCGTTCGGGTGGTAGTGGACATTAAAGGAGGAGCACCCTATCGGCCCTAGTGTATCTGAGCGAACACAAGCAGCCAGCATCAGTTGCATTGTGGGAGATCGCCCGCGAATACATCCACTCATGCCACGTCACACTTCCGAGTTGCTTGTCCTGTCCTGAACTCGGCTGTGATGCTCGAAAGCGTACACACTCTGAAAGTCAGCATCAACCCGTAAGTGGGGTATGCCGCTCAGTATTTTAGGGTTTATGGTTCAGGGTTTAGGGTTTAAAGGGAGGGGGGGGGGGATGTGGTATGAGTAATAGGGGTGTGCTACTCAGTAGGCATACACAGATGCACCATCCGAACTTCCGTACCCATCAGCCATCAGTCCGTTAATTAACACCCCAGGGGCCCAATATGTGTACACAAGTGCAAGTATGTGTACACAGGTGCAACGCCCGAACTCCCGCATCGATTGGCCCTCAGTGCCCTATTGGGCATACACTTTGACGCTTTGACACTTTGACGCTGTGACACTTTGACACTTTGAATCTGGAACACACGGGGATAGCTCCGTGAGATATAGCCAGAGCTAGTCTGAAAATGGGTCCAGAGAAGTACTCCCTTTGCCACGGGATTGACACTTGACACTATCAACAACTCTTTTAACGGAATGGAGGATATTGACTACGGGGGGACTGTTCGAGTGTAGGGTATGCGTCGATAGCGCTCGCCGGGGGATGTCGCTTGTTTCAATATTCCTTCATTAAGAACACGCATCCTAGATGAACAGTCGCGAGCGCAATAAATTATGAGTGTTACAATTTAAATAAGCAAATACATCCAGGACAATTGTGATCATAAGCAGTACTTTCTATGTATCGCGTGAACGATAAGTTAATCCATCCAGGACAATC
>NW_014033706.1:0-1559 GCF_001186125.1 Sphaeroforma arctica JP610
ATATATATGTATATATTATATATATATATATATATATATATACATATATATATATATTCGTGTATATCTTTGTGTACGCTTAAAGGCATACGAGAGTCTACATTACAGGAGTTTATAGCGACGCCATTTTGTATCTAGAGCGTCATTATAAGTATTACCATGCAGTAAGATCCAGTTGCACCGACTATTGGTGAGAAGCCGACTTCATTTGGTCTGTATTCAAAAGACAAACGTTTAGTACTCTCGTCAACTGAACCAAACACAGTACACGCACGGGCAGTATAACACTCTGTGTATGTATACTACCAGTGCTTTCCATAGGCATGCGAGCTTCTTCTCAAGGAACCATACGTCTCCATACATTGTTGCACACCCACACGTGTTAGGTCTAAGTGTGGTTGGGAAGTCCAGTCGATGCTTGTACACGCGTTCATGCATACACCCACGCCGGCGTGTGCGCCTGAGTGTGCCTGTAGAATGGACACACAGACGTATCGATACATACACCCCCCCACCTACACACAAACACGTGCACACACACTCATACACACACACACATGTACACACACTACATACAACACGTGTACACACTCTCTCTCACACACACACCCACTACACAACACACGTGTACATACACTCATGTGTACATACACTCATATATACACACACGTGTACACACACTCATATACACACAGACACACACACACGTGTACACACACTCATATACACACAGACACACACACACGTGTACACACACTCATATACACACAGACACGCACTACATAAAGCACGTGTACACACACACACACACGTGTACACACACTCTACACACACTCATTCACACACACACACCCCCACCACACACACACGCGTGTACACACACTCATATATACACACACGCGTGTACACACACTCATATATACACACACACACTACATACAACACGTGTACACACACTCATACACACACATCCCCACTACACACACACACGTGTACACACACTCATATATACACACACAGACACACTACATACAACACGTGTACACACTCATACACACACACCCACCACTACACACACACGTGTACACACACTCATACCCACGCCCCCCCCCCAACCTACACACACACACGTGTACACACACTCATACACACACACACAGACACACTACATACAACACGTGTACACACACTCATACACCCACACACTCCCACTACACACAAACACGTGTACACACACTCACACACATATATACTCGATGCCTTACAGGAAGCATTGTTGGAACAACTGGAGAAGGTGGCGGTGATTGCGCGATATAACTACGAGCCTGTGTGGAACACTCTCTCTGCGCTGTTTGGGCGGGTGGGCTCTAGGTTCCAAGAATTAGTACAGAACGAGGGACGAAGGGCGTCAGACCCTGAAGCACAGTTGCAGATAGAGATCACGCACAGGCACTTGTCGTGGATAGTCTACATTGCCTCGACTATCATCGGACAAAGAATAGGTAAGGTCTTGGTATATCGTCATATCTTTCTATTTATTTATGCATCTGTATTTGTAT
>NW_014033704.1:0-1559 GCF_001186125.1 Sphaeroforma arctica JP610
AATTTACTACGTTCTATACAAATGCAAGTTGACTAAATTTCAACCTTTTACCCGAGTATACTATTCTAACAGTACCTGAGGTGGGCAAGAAAGCCTGCGGCCGGTTGCTGAAATGACTGCTCGGAGTGCATCGGCAATTGTCAGATTTGTTGCATGGTACAGGCAGTATTCGCTCTTGATCTGACTCTGGAATAGTGAGACTAAAGCAACAGTTCGCGTTTCGCCGACCGAGGTCATCTGGAACGGATTGCTGATCCCGATGATCATCTGCGGATGATGGCACACGTACAGGAAATTTGTTCAGCTCATTCAGCTGCAACTCTCTCAAATTTCGTGCATTTTCAGTTGGGACGGATGATTAATTTCTTCACGGCGTTACTGCCCAACCGACTACGAAGGCTAATGGCGATACAAGACAAGTAGCACAAACTAAAGACAACAATGCGCCTCTCAGAGCCTAGCACAGACATGAACGACCCGCACTCATTACTCAATAGTGGGCCTTTAATATGTTCATCAAGTAGCACTATATGATTATGTGGATATTGCTTGCTGAGAACGTTTGCTGAAACATGCCCTCAGCCGTGTAGCCGAGATTTTAATGCTGTTTTATGGTGTCAGAGGAAATCAGGAATCGAATGCCATTGCTAAATCTCCTGACAGACGCTATCCATAACCAGCGAATTTACATTTAGCTTCGGACTTTTGATATGTTCGGAGAGGTGATAAATCAAAACCGTTATCTCAACGCCACTCACTTAACCAAGGACAAGTCGCGGCTAACTTATTCCGTGACAAACTGTAGCACTATCAGCGACCAAGTTCATAAGAAGAAACGAAGAAGAATATGTACTCTACCAAACCAATTGAAACGCTGACGTAGTGTAAGCACTTCCCTGACCATCAGCGATTGCTACCTCTAGGGTTCACAGGCAGTGAAACTGTAGTAAAAGTCCCCTTAAACCACTATCAGTGTGGAGTTAGAATTAGTTTACAATTAATTCACACGAGATGAATTATTTGTAGACCACGTAGACAATCAAATATAAGAATAAATACACCGCACTGAGCCTCAGGGAGACTCAGTAGGTTTTAGTATCGTATTTTGACGTGTTTACTACATTTTTACGACTAGTTACTTTGGCCGTATTATTCGATTTTATCTCGAGGATAATAGTGGACGGAGAAATTCGTTTTATTGACAAATTACAGGAGTTGATCTCCCTCAGAACCGGATAGCTGAAAGGAGCTTGCAAATTGCGACAGGAGCAAAGTCTTCCGAGCACAGATAAGTGAAAAGAAACCCCCCCTTCCGTTTTGCTCGGTTTGATACGCTTGCGTGATTTACATACATACATATATTTATATTTTATGCAGATTTTTATTATTATTATAAATCTAGAGCAAATTGGAGTGATTAGTAATATATGCAGAAATTAACAGGTGCCCAGTTTATTTAGCTGATGAGCAAAAAAAAATAAAAATTGTGTGGAATCGTTGTTCGCCTTTACAACATGGTGAAATCTCACGAGGAGAGACAAACTCCGATCCAGAAGAAG
>NW_014033703.1:0-1558 GCF_001186125.1 Sphaeroforma arctica JP610
TTATAACTATATATTATGCGTATGTATCAATATTATTATGTATGTATATGTATATACAGAAATAACATCATCTATACATCCAAAGACAACAAAGATATTTGAAATCGGTGTAAGCTGTACTGATATACTGTGTGTGTGTGTTTGTGTGTGTGTGTGTGTGTGCGTGTGTGTGTGTGTGTGGTGGGGGGGGGTGTGTTCGGTAATATAATTCACTACATCGGGACAAGGAATCTTGTCATGTACACCTGGCGCTACACATTGCATCTGATATGCTGCCCCACTCAATACTCTAAACAGGCATCAAGCAGGCACAGTTGAACGGCTTCTACGACGCTCAGTATTTCTGCTCAGACACATACAAATTCTACGAACAGGTCTGTGGTATTAACATTTGTTTACGACGTTTGTTTACGACATTTGTTTACGACAATTGTGTAGGACATATGTGTGTGTGTGTTCCGCTGTCATGAGCTACTGACATCAAGTACACGCCCGTATACACACTATGTACATCGATAGTTTAATTGGTTACAGTACCTATGTACGAGCTTGTACTGTAATTTGGACTGTGTACATATACATGTTCATAAATTTGGACCGTGTACATATACATGTACAGTACATGCACACGTATGTGGATTGTCTGCTTAAAACTCATACTTCATGTCAAGCGTCTGTGTTTCTCAGTACATGAGACAGTACACCTAAAGACGGTACACCTAAAGTCGGTACACCTAAATACGGTACACCCAATGCAATGTTTACTCAAGTGAATAAAGGGGTGTTGAGGCTGTCAATATATACTAAAAGACCTCACTCTAGGCTCACTATTGGTGAATGCAGTACGCTTATTCGACACCTGATGAGGATCCAAGCATACCTACTAAACGTACACTGAGGTGTATGGATCCAAGCATACCTACTAAACGTACACTGAGGTGTATGGATCTAAGCATACCTACTAAACGTACACTGAGGTGTATGGATCTAAGCATACCTACTAAACGTACACTGAGGTGTATGGATCCTACTAAACGTACACTGAGATGTATGGATCTAAGCATATTTACTAAACGTACAGTGAGGTGTATATACATATCACACAACCACAACGTACACTGAGGTGTATATATCAGACAACCACAACGTACACTGAGATGTATTGTCTGTACTAGAGTGTGCGTTACATTGTTGGTGCGTGGTTGTCCGCTCCAAGGTACAGTACATACTCAAGCAACCACTACTATTATATGTTAAAAGCCAGCGACTACAGTGTATATTACCATGAAGCGGTTGAGGATATGAAAGGTTTCAAATAGCGAACAGAATGACAACGTTTATATTCAGGTGGAGAATACGGTTGCGGATATGAAACGTTTTCAATAACAAATGATATGATGGCGTTTACACTCAGGTGGAGAACGGCGACCTGAATTGGATTGTCCCAGATGGACTACTTGCATTCAGTGGACCTCATACTCTGCCCAACGGACAGAGCAATGGATACAGTGTTAAAACACCCGCAGACTATAAGTATGTAGATATAGTTATACATATA
>NW_014033702.1:0-1558 GCF_001186125.1 Sphaeroforma arctica JP610
ATTTAATTGTCTCCTTGTGGTGTGCATTCAGATAAATGCGATATTTCAGTAGTGCTCCATAATCAAGAACATGTGCATCTACATTCACAATACAAAAATTAAGGGACACTGAGCGTATGATTAGTACTCACGAATTAGTTGCCAGGTTGATATCATCATGGGTTTCAATGGGACACAATCCAATCGACAGATTCAGCAGGGGATTGAAATCGTTCAGCAGACTCAGCAACTCGCCCTTGTCATTCAACTCGTCCAGGAACCGATTCTCACCTGAGAATTGATTAAGGTAAGAGCGTAAGTGAATATATGGTGATGCTAGTGTGGGGATTGAATGCATACGAGGTTTGTGTTACGATGCAGCAGAAACGAATGTTCGCCCATGCCTCGCGTTGTGCAGAGATGTACGTTTTTATGTACATGTGTACGTTAGTGTTGATGTAGAGCTCTACGTGGTTGTTATTGACAATACCCGTATTTCGAATATAGCAGACAATCCCGACAATGAGTAGTCAGTTTGGTAAACCGACGCGAAACAACATATCCTCTTATCTGTGTTATTATCGCGGTTACACAGTATACCTACCTTGCCATTCTACAACCAGCATCTATACAGCCTGGCCAAGTTCTTATCTCGACGCAAAAAAATAATTATGTATACAATACTTTTATGCTCGTGTGCACGGTCGAGTAGGCGTATTGTGAGCACTCACCTTCTCAATGATGTCACCATCCTCCCACTGGAACTCATACACGTAACATCAACACAGTACTGGTCTGACGACAGCACTCAGCTGTTGCTGTATGTCTATGCACACATTATAACAAATGAATGTCTATTGCAAATACAGACAGTGCGTGTACACTCGGTACACCCAGGAGGGACAAGCTATACCTTCACAGTTTGTGTAGTAGCTGACGAATGCCGTGTTGTCATCTGGCAACACAGAGGTGACCGTTACATCCGGCGTATAGCAGAAGTCTGACATGCCAACATTCACGGCAAACATAAGACCCACAATAACGATTGATAAGATCCTGTGTGGGAAACAAGTATGTGGGGTCAAAATTGGTATGCAGGGGTCAAACACAGGTGTTGATTCTTGCAGGACAGAAGTGATGAGTTGGAATAGCGACTATGTTTCGGGGGCGGAGGAAGCGAGTCTCCATTCAATTATATTGTCTGCTAAGAAATCTTTGTAAACTGGCTCATTATCAGTTACTTGCATGTACGTGTACATTCTTGAAGATGGCATGTATAGGCAAGAATTTTCTCCTTTCCTATTGACTCTTAGGCACACCCGACATCAGTCTTGAAGTGCGCGAATAACAAGTATAAGCCCATTTCTTATAGACACACGTAGTCGTATAATTGAACAAATGTCTGCATACATCCTTGATAATATATAGGAGCACCCAATTTAATTACATTATGATTGCGGCGAACGGCAAGAAGAAGAATTTGGTGACTCGCTTGGCCATTTTTCCTGCTGTTCCCTTTGCATTGCAACCAAGAGGCCCTGCAAGAGTATCATCATAAAACTTGATTATATAAATATAG
>NW_014033701.1:0-1558 GCF_001186125.1 Sphaeroforma arctica JP610
ATATATATATATATATATATATATAAATGTGTGCGTGTGTGTGTGTGTGTGTGTGAATGTCTACAGCCATCACGTCTACCCTCGTCCCCGTCCCAAATGACATACCGCTCCTGCTTGGCTGAAGACCACGCCACATTGGCGGTGCGTTGGGCTTCCTTCACCTTCATCGTATATGTTTACGTTCGCAGTAACCGTACTGTATGTATATGTAATTTATGGCCGATGTTCTCGTACTTACGAGCGTCGAGCAAGTGCTGGAATACTCGCTCACACACCCACCCACTCGTCAAGATGGTGCTGTCTACAACGACCAACTCGAATAGTCAGCGTATGTGCGTGCTTGTATACTCTGTTAGTCGCCGAAGGCTATATGAAATAGATGATATGTTGCTCGCGAATGGTGCGATATAGTCTACTTTGAACTATATACGGTAGAATGTTATAAATGTCTACTTTGTTCAAAATAGTGACCTACATTCCATCTCTCGTATCTGGAAATACCCATAATTTTGTTTATCTTATATTTGTAGCTGTTTGTGGGGTTTGTAAAAAATAAATAGAGGAGTTGCAGATACATCCATACTCTGATCTCTCTCTGTATTTCGTAATAAATTAAAAACAATAGTGACATTTCTATTTGTTGTAAATTACTTTCTCCCTACTTTCACAGAGAATTCAGACATTTGGTTCATTACACACGTCGCAAATACCTGTTTTCACAACCTTTTCGTTCAAGTCGACAGAATTGAGTACAAATAAACCTGGTTTATAGTTATGGTATCAGTCATAAACCTTTGATTTTGGGTTTCGAATTCACCCCCACAGAAAGAGGGGGGCCGAAAGCCCGAAAGTCTACATGCCCAGTACCCAACAGGCACATACTTATCTCTATGATTTGTATTCACGTGGCTATTATAATATTTTAATAACATTCTCTTGTGTGATATGCACTTCAATATATACAACAGGCGCCTATCTGTGATATAGATAACTGAAGCGATATAGAGTGAATCCGAACGACTTATACGCGCTTCTTTTCGAGCATCATAATATATATATACATACACATATACATTAGTTAAGATATCACCAGCATGCCATCCTCAGAACCAGCAAGCACACCTGCGGCTACCACTATAGCTGTGCCTCTAGTTGACGAAAAGGATATTTCTAGGAAACATAGAGAGAATGTGAACTTCAAAATAGGGGTGTTGAAGGCACAGACAGGTGTAAACCCCACCATCAAGCGATGTAATGCGGCGGTAAGAGGTAAACAAAAGCCGAAGAACAAGAAGGCAAGTAGAGTGGCAAAATTGGAACTTAAACAACTCTTGGAATTGAAACGGGCACAATTGGAACATCACGACACAAAGGTTATGACGAGCATACTGAAGAAGGGGGTGAGGTTTGAGATCCAGAAACTCAGCAAAAAGAAACGAACGGCAATGTATGTTTTACGAATGCGTATCTGGGTAAATGTATATATATATATATATATATATATATATATATATATATATATATATATATATATATGTGTGTGTGTGTGTGTGTGTGT
>NW_014033700.1:0-1558 GCF_001186125.1 Sphaeroforma arctica JP610
GTGTGTGTGCGCGTCGTGTGTGTGTGTGTGTGTGTGTGTGTGTGTGTGTGTGTGTGTGTGTGTGTGTGTGTGTGTTTGTGTGTGTGTGTGTGGGTGTGTGTGTGTGGATGTATGTGTGTGTGCGTATGTATGTTTCTAGACTACTAATATAAATACATACATACACATTATGTAACTCTTATTTTCAAAATGCATCATAGATTGAACTGATATCTATTAGCGTACACATCATCATGGAACTACACACAGCTATCGTAGCTCAACTTTTTGGCGGGTGCTCAATTTTGGTTATACTTTTCCACATGAAGCCAGAATGAGCAATAGCGGTACGGCCTATTCACTATTCCGGTGCAATTCAATAACCCGCCAAAATCTTTTCTCTCTCTCTCTCTGATGTAGTAGTGGAGATCACGTTTATAAAAAGAAGACACAACAGCTATAAAATATGGGTTTTTATAAAACAAAAACCATTTTTTTTTCAAATAAAATTTATAATTTGTAAATATAGGAGGGCTATGATAAAATATTGAATTCCAGCCTACAGGACGCAGCTCTCAGTTTAGAACTCCAGTACAACTACATATCAAACATCCGACATTGAAACTGAACACGGTGCATTCAATTTTAAGTAGACGGCTTTCATGTAGTGATAGGCAGATGTTACATATAACGTACACAGCCAATCCTAGTGTTACATATACGAATAGAATGAAGACGTGCGTTAGTGCGACCACATCTAGAATGAGGAGAGTGTCGATATATTTAGAGATATGATGTTGCCCAGATTGCCCGCAGTTGAAATCAAGTCAACGTCATATCTAATTATATCGACACTTGGTTAAAATCAAGGCACCAGATGGCACGACGCACACAATTGGGGTTGCTTTTCTCGTTCTTGGTTAAAATAAGGGCCAGGTAAGCGAACCAGATGGAACACTGAAATAGTAGCTTATTGTCACCCGTCCAGGGTTGAATAAACACGTTTGACGAACAAAGATATGGAAACCGCATGTAGATAGATACGCCTGCATGTGCGTATGTGTGCGGGTGTGTGGATAGTTCAGTATAGTGTACAAGTATCTAGATACGCGTATCTTCCACCATATGGAATCATATTAGATCGATTATCCAGATCTCACCTGCCCCTTTGTAGTATTAAACCGATTGAAGCATACGATAGGTTTAGAGCCACGCAGGTAAACTCCATAGCATAAACAGCACAAATAAATGACATTATTGTATTAACGATAGTATAAAATATAATAAATGAGCTGATGCGGCCGCATAGATAATCATCTCCGCTCATAGCAAACCCCCGGTAGCAATGTATATCTCAAAGCGTATCATTAAAAATAGATGACAAGGGGCGGCGTGCTTATATTCTCTGAAAAATAATACTTGAACGTATATTCTTTCTTGTATTTAATAAACGAGTATAGAAATATATTGGTGGATAGATGAATTGTTTTAAATACGCATGTATACATATTTATATATATATATATATATATATATATATTATAAATATATACTGTGTGTGTGTGTGTATGTATGTATT
>NW_014033699.1:0-1557 GCF_001186125.1 Sphaeroforma arctica JP610
TTACATTTATGTATGTATGTATGTATATATGACACATATCTATTTATAAATAGTAAATAAACATAATGTTGTTTGCAGCAATACTTGTCAACAGAACCCCCGCCAAAACTGCGCCTGATGCGTCTATCAGCTAATGGATAAAAACCCTTCGGGCTTTTTTGTTTTTTCGTTTGGCCGGCACACTTTTTACCATGGCATTCTAAATTATACAAGAGGCCGTGCTTATACCCTAAATATATGCGAGCTTTCGAAGAAAAGAAACCCTTTTTTTTAAAGACCCCGAAAACATTAAATTAAAAAAAATAATCTATAAATAGCCTTCAAATAGTCATGTATTTACATCCACGTAAATACATATATTTATTTATTTAAAAAAAATAACATATTTATATAGATATAGACTGGCGACAATCCTGGAGCACTATAGCAGTGTACATCGTATTCTACTACACAGCAATCAACTACCCGTAAATTACGCTCAGACCAAACAGATAGAGCGCAATAAAAAGCATCACATAAGCTGTATCTGAAGGCTATAGATATGACAGGCACCCATGCGAACCCTGAGAATATACCGACGTCCACCAAGATAGCTACACAGTTTTTTTACGGACACCATAAACCGTGTGCATTGTGCAGGACACCAGCGAAAGAAGAATATAAATGTAGAGGATGTCATAAAACACCGTACGCAAAGTGAAGTGTGTATATTTATGGATAAACAACACTCACACTTAGTATCTGGGTTGCATTTTTTTTTATGCAGAGTTCTATTTTTCATAGACCAACATCCTTCAAGATAGCTATACCGTCTTCGTACGGATCGTCACAAAACTTGTGTACTGTGTATGATACCAGCATACGAAGAGAACGAGTGCAAAGGAAGTCACATAGCATCATATTTTTAGGGATGTGCGTATATAAATGTAAAACTTGATCACATGTTGTAAGTGGTTTGTGATGTCGTATCGACTAATTCCCTGGTGTAAATCCATCCATGCCTTTTTTGGAACAGATATATTCATGTACTCGTAGTAGGGAACGGAAAAATTGTCAAATTCTGGACTCAATAGGTGTATACTTCGGTATTTTCATAAAGTAGTAGAGTCTCCTTGCAAAATATAATGCAGTTGGATGGAGTGCTATAATTATGTGGGAAGATATGTACCCACACTTCAATACTGACGACGATACTTTTTTGCTATAAGGACGTACTTTATATAATAACTTCCAAAACTTCTTCCGAACGGCAGGTATTGCTCATTAGAATGTCAAGAAAAAGACAAAGCCAACCACGCAACCGACTGTGGGCATCAGCACACGGACAGCTGTGGCAACGACAAGCGGAATACACAGTTCGGTACTTGGCTTGAACGCACTCGAAATGAGCGCTTTGAACTGCACAGAGCTCTGCAGCGCGACAAAGAATGGGATATGGGAAATAAGAGGTCTTTGTTGGTAGAGATGTTGTACGATGAGAAGGCGAATGGGAACCAGTTGTATCTGATCAAGGTAGCAAATGGCGATCTGTATGTTATCATCTGCAGGTTTTTGTAA
>NW_014033698.1:0-1557 GCF_001186125.1 Sphaeroforma arctica JP610
CATGAACATGTACATTTATATTTATATTTATACACGTATGTGTGTTTGTGTGTGTATGTGTATATGTATATGTATTTGATTATGATCGAAAAAAATGAGAGTGCCTGAGCCAGAGTGCATCAAGTATCTGACCATGGGTTGAATCTACAGTAGTTGTTCTCCTCCCTCGTGATCTTTGTAATATCTGTGGCATTCCCCGAAAGCCCCTTAACCGACATATACATACTCAATTCAGCCTTGCACTCGCAACTCAACATCACTCAGAGATTACGGACGACGTCCCCAAAGCCATCCATCTCACTCTGCCGCAAATGCTGAAGGGAGGGGTAGCGAGATCTGTGGCAAAACCAGACTTTGCGTTCGGTGCGAAGGGTTTACCGCCCCATGTCACGGCAGAGACGCCTGTGACGTTTGTGATCACTTTGAACAGCTGGATACCTCAGACAGACGTACATAAGGATGGTATGTACTTGTGTTTCTCTCAGGTAGTCATATGCAACGTACATAAGGATAGTATGTGTTTGTATATCTGCTCAGGTAGTCATATGCAACGTACATAAGAATAGTATGTGTTTGTATATCTGCTCAGGCAGTCATATGCAACGTACATAAGGATAGTATGTGTTTGTATATCTGCTCAGGTAGTCATATGCAACGTACTTAAGGATAGTATGTGTTTGTATATCTGCTCAAGTAGTCACGTGGTGATTATTTATTGCAGCATATAGCTTAGGCATTTAGTTGAACAACAAACATATGGGTGTGCAACATGAGCAGCATTGTCTATTCACTTCACTGCCTCCATCGATGGGATGTGACGACACCTTACACGGGTTAGAGCATGTATATGCTTGTAAGAACTAAACGTGTGTACTTCCAGACACAACCATTACACCACATGTACACCTCCTTGCAAGCAACAAATCGCAAGCTCTTACTCACAGCACACACACACACACCACACGCGTGCGAGTAGGTAGTGTCGTGAAGCATACCATCAGGGAGAGCGACGGCGGCTTCGATACACCCGGAGACTATGCCAATGTGCACGTTAAGTTCAGAGAGACAACGCAGGATGCCAATGCTATGTGGGTGGAGAAGCAATGGTTCATGCTGCACGAGGGCGTACTACCGACTGCGGTGGAGGATGCCATTGAGGCCATGTGCTTGGAAGAGATCGCGAAGGTATTTGTGAAGAGGTGAGTCACGTCGCGTGTGTGGGCATGTATGTATACACATATATCGATGTATATATATATATATATATAAATATATATATTTAATTCTTGCATCTCTAACCAATGTACCCGTTTTCTTCACAGCAAGTATCAGGATGCCGAGACCGAGACGGTCACTGGGGAGGACAAGACTTTCGAAGTGGAACTTCTTGGATTCAAAAAGGTACGCCTCTTTTCGTTGGACAAATGATACTTGATTTTTAATATTATATATATATATATAAATATATATTTATATATATATAAATATATATATATATATATAATATATATGCATGTATGTATGTCAATATGTATGTTTGCAAAAAATATACCTATA
>NW_014033697.1:0-1557 GCF_001186125.1 Sphaeroforma arctica JP610
TATGATATTCATATTTACAAATATAAAAATTTGTGTGTATGTGTATGTATGTATGTATGAATATATTGTGTGTATGTATACTTCCTTTTATATATATATATGTATGTATGAATATTAGGCATGATATATATGTGTGTGTGTGTGTGTGCGTATATATATAAATAATATATATATATATAATATATTATATATATATATATATATATATATATATGTGTGTGTGTGTGTGTGTATAAATCTATATATATATCTATACATATATTTATATAGATATATATATCTGTAAATATTTGTATATGTATATTTTGTTATTGAGTTTATTTATTAATTTATTAATTTTTTGCTTAAATAGTTATACATGAGTATAAATTAAGTTTTACATATTCGTCGTCGAAATTGAAGTCCTCTATTTCTTCTGAATCGGCAAATACGCTTTCACATATACCTTCAAATATAAACACATACTAAAGTGCTCTCTTCCTTATCTTGGCTGTCACATGCAGTCGCTGCTTTTCACCGCCCAGACGATGCGCACGAAAATCAAATTCCACTTTCACGAGCTTCCGGCAGACGTACATCTCCAATTGCGTGACTCGCTACTATCCCACATCGATCGCTTTAGTAACGGGCCCCACAGCACAGTACTCACCCAGCTTGTAGTAGCGCTGGTTGATCTGATGGCGTATGTGGTGGCCTGGACTGACCCACTGGGAGACTTGCTGGGCTTTTTTGGGCACCGCACAGATCGGCTGAAGACACTCCTCGAGATCTTGGAGGTGTGTGGGAAGTGTACGATTCTGAGGTGGTGTGGATGTACTCTGGTGTTAATACAATACTGCTGTGTGTGTGAACATCGCTGTACTTGTGCTGGGGATATGCTATATAAATTGAGATGATCGAGGTTTGTAGCGAGTGTCGGGGTCGGTACGACTTCTCAACGACGTACAAGTGTGTGCCATAGTTGCCGTGCGCAATATGCCGGTGGATCGGATGGTGTATGTGGTGGCCATGCTAACTTGCACCTTGCCTGAACCAAGTTTATCTCTTGTACTTGAAAGCTAACTTAAATCTTGCTTACATGCTATCTCACACTCAGGTCTTCCCCCAAGAAACCGAGTCACGAGCCCTGCGCATCAGCGACGAGCGGCTGAGCGCTTTAGACGACCAACTGCGCTCACATGGCGCTGAGATCATGGCTTTGCTGCAGACCTGTCTAACTACACCGGAATATCAGGAAAAGACTCATCAGGTATGTACCACTCTCTATTGAGGGTACTAGGGTGAGCAAGTCCTTTGTTTCGGTCACGACACTGACCAGCAATCATCAACATTACATCAACATCAACGTCAACCCAATAAATATGCTTAACGACTGACTATCCAACCTCAAGCAAGAGTATACGACTTGCATTTATACCGGGTGTTTAGTTCGCTCTATTTGTCATCTGTATTTTATTTTTATAACTATATTTTTGAAAATCATAGTATGCTTTTATTTATTTAGTTCTCGTTTTATTTATATATATATATATATGTGTGTGTGTGTGTGGTGGTGTA
>NW_014033696.1:0-1557 GCF_001186125.1 Sphaeroforma arctica JP610
ATATATATATAAATGTATATATATATATATATATATCGAAATTCATAAACTAGCATAGGCGACTCCCAGATAACCAAACTGGCGTATATACTACTTCTACTCTACGGCCAGGTTCAGCACATCTACCGCTAGCAGACAGAAATGATTGAAAATGTTATTCAGCTGTGGTATGTGCTCATTTGACAACTCCCTCTGGTCCGGTGTACAATTCTTTTTATACTTTTCTTAGGAAACACTAGTGTACCTCATAGTCTATGTCCGGTAATATACGATTTTACGTGCAGACGGAGGCAAACGAAATGTTCACGTATTTTTAAATCAGTTCCCATTTTGTTATGTTCATGTAAATACGAATGCTGAACTACCGATTCAATATATTATCCGGTCGATTTGAAATTTCACATCCGGTCGATTGAAATTTAACACCTGTTCATTGTTCAATGATCTGCATGCCCGGCGTCCCGGCCTCGCCTGCGGAAAAAAAATGCGAGTGCAGAACAGCCAGGACTATGTCAAGCTGAGCTGTACGACATTCGAGAATATCTCCAGACGCTCCGAGACTCCGAGAGTCATCAGTTTGTCTGTCTGTCTGATTGTTTTTTTTATTTTAAACTATGAGTCTATGGCTAAAACGCTATGAGTCTACCTAGTACCCATTATATTTGAGTAATAATTTAAACGTTAACGGCTTTTTTAAAATTTAATCAATCTTTTTTGTTCTTTCCTTTTTTTTAAAACTGCTTTTTGTTTTAAACAAAACGCTATTTATAGTCTGAAGCCTGAAGGCTTTAGGCTATGGGGTTTTTTTTTAAAAACCCCATTTTTTCTCTGGATATTTTATATATATAACAAATAGACATAAAAAAAGAAACAAAAATATGAAACTGGGCGTCGAAATCGGGATCGGAAATCCCGAATTCTGCACCTGCTCATAGGCCATGACCTTTCAAACAACCTGCTTCACAGAATCACAGTTTCGCCTTCAGAGTTCAGTTCTGGCCTCTGCCCCCTGGCCTCTGCCCCCTGGCCTCTGCTGGATTGTCTCTTGAGTCATGACAATTGACTGTCTTGAATCTTGAGCGAGAAGTAGCGGATATCGTAAATTTAGCGTGCAGATCCTATTCCTGAGCCATAGCATTTTTCAGTTGGTATATAATGCAACATCGAATAATATTTACTTTGTTAGAAACAGTTATGTATCTACTCATTATACAAACAAGCAAACTATACGCGTTATACGTTGCCGTTCTTCACCAGGCAATAGAACGCAACGGACAGGCAACCAGCATGCCAGACACGACGGAGTATGTTTGAGTGAGTGAGTGAGTGAGTGAGTGAGTGAGTGAGTGAGTGAGTGTGAACGTAAACGTGTACGCGGGCGTGTGTATATAGGCATGTAAACACAAACATATATATATATATTTATATATAGAATATATATATATATATATATATATATATATATATATATATATATATATATATATATATATATATATATATATATATGTATGTGTGTGTATATATATATATATACATATATGTATATACATATAT
>NW_014033695.1:0-1557 GCF_001186125.1 Sphaeroforma arctica JP610
TGATATAGATGTAGATATTATTATGTATTATTACTATTTTGTTATTATAAGTACATATATATATATATATATATATATATATCAAATATAAATATGTATTCATATACTGGACTTGTATTCTGCCTTAGTATATCATAATTACACACCATACCGTATCGGCGAGGAAAAATCATGACAGCTCTAGTGCTCGTCTTGATAGAACACAAGTATGCTTCACACCTACATCCTAGAACAACAACTGGAATGGTTCGTGACCTGTTGATGCCTTAGTATTCCTAATACGCTTCAACAACCCTTGGCTTTGTTTGTCGTTAGGATATCGAACGCGACGCAGAGATAGAGCGACAAAAACAGGAGGTCATCAGGAGGCAACAAATGAACAACACAGCACACGCCGCAGGTAGGCGACGGCGTTGTGGTTTCGCATCTGTGCAATGATACTGGAGGATACTGTGAGTGATGAAGAGTCTAGCTGTTCGGTACATAGGCATGCACAAGTCCTTTGCCCTTGGCAAGGCAACGGTGTCACATGCGCATACTTGCTGGCATTTAAATTACGGGAATCAATCCATGTATGTTCATCGACGTGGTCTTGTACATAGATACACACACGAACAGATACGCAGGAACATATACATATACACATATATACATACATACATATACACACATATATACATACATATACACACACACACATACATGCATACATACATACATACATACATACACACACACATACATACATACACACACACACAAGCAAATACTAATAAACAGATACCAGTATGCCCGTACAGCTTTAACGTGGCTTTCATTTAGCCCTATACCCTATAGTGTCATCTAGTGATATACTAATGCATACCACCTGTACATTCAATTACTGACAGCGCCGGCCTGGGCCGTGGGACCAGAATCGCCGCAGAGAGGATCAATTGCACCGAACTCAAACCCAAATAACACCAATGATAACGACAGGGGTAGTGCCTGTAGCAACACTAACACGCACAGTAGAAGCAACGAACCCGGGCGAGGGGCATACGGCAAAGCACCTCCCAAACCACCGCCTAGCAGACCCTCGCACGCAGCTCCTAACACGCGGGGAGCCTACTACGGCCACACACAAGCATCCACAGCCACGTCACAGGCCAATACAACCATCCACACAAGGGCATCCGATTCACCTCATAGTGTCGGACACGACCCAGAAAGTAGGACACGGACTCCACCTACCAGCCACAACCACGGGAGTGCGGGCAGTGGCCTAGGTGTGGACGATAGTCCGTTTGAAATGTCTTATATTAACGACAGTCGAAGGCGTGGTAGCGACGATGCGTACAGCCGACCGTACGACAATTCAATGAAGCATACGACAATGTATGACAGTCCTCAGGAGACTTCGACGGACGGGTGGAGTGAGTGGGGCGATACTATGAAGAAGAAGGGCGAGACGCTGAAGGCGGCAGTGACAAGCAAGATGGCTAGCAACGGCAGGACGTACGCACAGGATAGGTGCGTGTCAGTGTGTTCATATATATATATTACATTATATATACA
>NW_014033694.1:0-1557 GCF_001186125.1 Sphaeroforma arctica JP610
GGCTAAGTCGGTAATTCCTGATAGTGGCAAGTTATTGGTTAAGACAATAAAGAGTATTTTTATTTATTTAATTTATTTTTTCTAAAGATAGGATTTTATGAGTCTCTCGGATTCGCCCCAATGAAACATACCATAGTTTCTAATAGAGCGACAACGAAACACTAAATAAAATCCCTTCGGCGGAAACAATACTGAGAGGATTATATATAGGCAACGTCTCAGCCTCACAATCCCTCAGAGTATTGCTGTTTTCACGAGGCATACCTATCTTTACTAAACGTCTCATTTCGTTTACTTACTTTGAAATTTTCACGATACTTAGAAAGTATCTACGCGTGTATTTATTCTAAGGCGTTAATATCGCCTTGATAGACCGAATCTTACACCTCTAGCTGTTCTTTATTGAATAATTTTCACTAGAAGTACTAAGTGTTCTTGACCGCATGTCTAATTTGTAGATAGGCAAGAACTTAAGTCAAGTTAATACATTAGCTAATATGAATAAAGTTTCATCTGAAGAAAAGTTAAAAAAGAAAAAGACTTATTGGATTTTGGAGATTGGCGGGAAGACCAAAACATCTCGTTTGATCTTCACTGAGTTCCAGTCTGGCAGAAATTCATGCCTGCCTCCTCCAAACTTCTGGCGTTTAGCAAACGCCCCATGGCACCCATTTGCTGCGTCAGCTGTAGACATCTTGATGTAATCAATACTTAAAACAAAATTTTATCTTGTAAATGAGTCGTTGTCTAATTGTAATGCGCCCAGGTGTAAGTATTGGTAGCTCCAAGGTAGAAAGGAAAACTACTCGTCTAGCAGTAAAAACCTTCTTTATTACAAAGTCATTAGACAAGTTGTAGACTCCACCTGCTTGATGTTTCTCTACAATCTGCAAGAGCTTATATACCATATCTCCACGATAATATATAAACTGGTCTACTACAAACTTAACCGAGAAATGATTCCAAACAGGTTTAAGTTTGTTGAAGTTTTAAGTACAACTTAAAATAAGTCCACATTAGGATTTGCATGAGACAACCTTAATTAGGTTTTCTCACAAACTCAACATTGCTCACTTACTATTTGGTTTTCTTTCTATAGAAACTATAGCATAACTTAAATACTGTAGAGCAACCAGAAGAGTAATTGTACTCTTAGCCAGAGACCCCCAAGAAAGGCTCTAAGACTTTTTGCGTTATACGCTTGTCTTTTTTTAATTTCAAAACAAAACAGATATAAATAGAACGTTTTAATAAATACATCGCGGTGCCTTCCCCGTCCCCCCCCCCCAGGGGACGTTTATGTGTAAAATATCACAATTATGTGTAAATAATACATACATAGTAGCACAACTATACCGTAGTAGCAGATATACATAGTAAGTGATATCTATGTACCTAGTTCATATATTGAACCGCTGAATATCACAGAACTCTTATATAATTCCAAGCTATACCACTAGCCATTAAGATTCCATACCACTTCAGTTTATAGACTGCCTTATAAAATGCGACATTCACGCTTTCTCGTTGTTTCTGAAAGTTCGATTTCAAATTATA
>NW_014033693.1:0-1556 GCF_001186125.1 Sphaeroforma arctica JP610
TATAGGCATATATATAGGATTTAATCATCTATGGCATCTCACCTTCTGAGGCTATATAGTAGTGTCGGTGTGAAAACATACACGCTAAACAATGTCCTTGCTACTTTTGTGCATATGTAGAGCCATATAACCCTGACTCGATTAATGCGCTCAATGTCGTAGGTTGCTTTGTCACATTTACGCGTGTTCTTGATATATATCCAGTAACTAGAGAAGGTGTAGCCTTCATGGTTTGGTCTGCAGCCCATAAGACTTTGCAACAAACATAACCATACAGATTAATAACTTGAGATTAATAACTTGCCAACTTATACCACTACCTTTGTATGAGTACTCACCCCAAAAGACCACACCACTGGGTACGTGGACGCTGTGTGACATAATCCTAAACCTCGTTGCCATGTCAACCGACCTGTTGCGTATCCTTCCCCCCCCCCTACCACCCACTCAGGTGTGTGCCTGGAGGGGTGCTGAAAGTCATCGAGTATGCCTATCACCTACGTGCCAGTAGAGTCACCCGAATATCTCAGCCGCACTTAGAGGCTCTTCTATTCGAGCGCAACTCACTGGAACGAAAGATAGAGTGCTCTGAGGTACCACAGAAGAAAGCTCTACTAGAGTCCATGCTGCTACTTACCAATACCCGCATTGAGTATGTCAGTTACTGTGTGTAGCTATTAACTGAATCGAGTATGTCAGCTACTGTATGTTCCTAATACCCTTATAAAGTATGTCAGTTACTGTATGTTGCTATTACCCTTATAAAGTATGTCAGTTACTGTATGTTGCTATTACCCTTGCAAAGTATGTCAGTTACTGTATGTTGCTATTACCCTTATAAAGTATGTCAGTTACTGTATGTTGCTATTACCCTTGTAAAGTATGTCAGTTACTATATGTTGCTATTACCCTTGTAAAGTATGTCAGTTACTGTATGTTGCTATTACCCTTGTAAAGTATGTCAGTTACTGTATTTTGCTATTACCCTTGTAAAGTATGTCAGTTACTGTATCTTCCTTCCTTACCTACCAGCTGCAAGCGTGCCACATGTGTTGTGCGGAGTCTTCTGGTGGCGTAGACTCAGGCTATTTGAGTGGCATATGTGCATGTCCAGTATCCTGTATAACATACGTCTGTGCTGTTGTTTTCATGTACTTCTACCTACCACTGCGTCAGGTGTTTGTGAGTGCGTGTGACGTTTGGCGTTGTGTTGGCTAATGCAACCTTTCCCACTTAACTATAAATAGATATCTCGAACGTGAACTGGGCCGCAAGCATGCGTGGCTGTCCAATCTCGTGTTCCTGCTGTGCTTGACTGTTGTCATGGTTTTGTCCGTTGCCTTGGTAACGCGCATGGTGCTTTACTGCCTGGCCCTGATCACTGGATGGGGTGACATCGACCGCAGGTTGCCGAATCAACTCAGAGAAGACACCTCTCGGGTAAGCGCTACTGTCTGTTGCAGTCTAGTGTGCATAGTGGATGTATTTGCTACATCTTGTCTCGTCAAAACGCCAGCATTGTTGCGGACATATATATATATATATATATATATATA
>NW_014033692.1:0-1555 GCF_001186125.1 Sphaeroforma arctica JP610
GTATATGTATTTATATATACATATTATACTGGATCTACATGCCATTCTGCACAAAGGTCCATAAAGGTAGGCGATCATGTTGTGAGCAGCCTGTATAAAGTTCCTAATAATACACTACGTATTCGCTTATTCAATTTTTCACATCAACTAAACGATTTGAAAGCAATTACTATATTAGATCAGTTGCCGACGTCGTATTGACAAACTGTTGGTACCATAGCATAGCCACATTGAAGTCGTTCAATATTGAGACTAAGACCTATGTACATTTACATTTATAAGCGTTATCTCGAACACATGTATTTTGAGGCTAATGTGTCTGTACTTGCAAACCCAAGAGGGTAGTCACCAAAACCTGTCATTTTCACCCCTATATTTTTTTTCTTCTTCTTTTTCTTGTTTTCACATCGATTCTCTGAGGTCGCTACATTCTCAATATAAAAATGTATGACAAAAACATATTTTATCGACTATTCAAGGCATGTCTGCAACCTTACATAGATATTCATTAAAACTATCTGTTCAATCGGTTGCTATAGGTATGGATAGATATTCACTATAACTATCTGTTGAATCGGTTGCTTTAGGTATGGCGACCGCGGCAGCATGGATGTACCAGGAGGTGAACGCAGTCATCCAGAGACTCACGAAAGACGGGTACGTTGTCTATATCAACTGGACTGTCTATGCTTCGGTGTGGAGTATGTTCACATTATGGGGACATGCTCACAGTTGTACATACTTACACACACTTACAAGGGTGTATGTGTATATGCACATACCTACAAGCGTGTATGTGTATATGCACTGATAATCGTGAGGTGTTTATTCACATATGCACGAGTGTGCTTGTTGTTCACTGATTGGGACATAGGAAGGCTTCGTTGTGACCCAATCTTAGGTCTAAATTAGTACTGAAAGGACACGCCAAATTGTTCCGAGTATGTGCGTATGTAATTATTTGCAACGCCATATATGCTTGGCGTTCGCTTGCTTCAAAATGGCGATCGTTCCCACTTACAAATTAGTACTGACCCTAATTGGACATAAATTAGTTGTCACCCATTAAGTTCTTGCGTGGCTGCATTGCTCTATGATGGACATACTAAATTCGATTACTAATGGCCACTAAAAATCAGTATTAATTAGGTACTCGCTGGTGGTGCCAGGTCATTCCTCGGGCGGAAGTGTAGCTTGAGCTATCGATGGCTAGTGAACAAGATTACATCCCCTTCCTTAGTGGCCATTAGTGATAGGTATTAGTCCATGAAATTGATTCAATTAATTCCACAAAAGGTACTCACTGGAGGTGACGGGTCATTCGCTGGGTGGCGGTGTGGCGGCATTGCTGACCAAGATCTTTGCCGAGGAATGTACTCCGACTGTCAAAGGAGTTGTCTACGCCGCTCCGCCAGGTGAGAGTAGACTAGTGACTATATACCAATTATAAGGGCAATGCGTGCGACTATGTACATATACGCTTATATTCAATTGTGTACAGGCATATATATATATATATATATATATATATGTGTGTGTGTGTGTGTGTGTGTAC
>NW_014033691.1:0-1555 GCF_001186125.1 Sphaeroforma arctica JP610
TCTTATTCTGAATTTTACATACTCGTTCGCTGAATGGCGAGGGTGTTTGGTTGCCGCCCACCAGCAACCCGGTGGTTTCCGTTGGTTCCATCATATCTTTATTCGATCACTGCAGGATCTTAGTATGGTGGAGCTGGTGAGCAAGACCAGTCAGTGTAATCAACTCATATCTTGTACAGTTCATAGAACTATGTAACTGTGATTCTGTGCTTACGCTAGAGTGTCGTGTGTGAATATGCGGTGCGTGCTTATACTTATATATTTTTAATTATACACTGAAGTGACAACTATTATCAAATAATAGGGCATTTCTGTGGTGTCAAATCTTCATCGTGTGAAGTTTTTGTGAAACAAAGTCATCAAGATAGTTTACGACATCCTGAAACATGTCGTATTTATTTTCAGCTCCTACGCTGCCCCATAGAAGTTAAAAAACATACTTCCAGAATCGTGTTTTAAATTGTGTAAAATAGTGATCACTCTATCAGTCGATCAGTGACGACATGCTCAATACTAGTTTTATATTATACATAAACTCTCTCGAGCCAACACCTTTCACAATACACACCCTTCAAGAACTCTTCCAATATACACTAAATACATACTTATAAAACACGGCTCATCCGAGGCATATTGCAAAATACTATTACATACGTAGGGACTTGTACAAGCGCCCATTGTGCTACGGCTCTATACACACACTGTAGTCAAAACTGCTCCTATACTACTCTACGCATCTACACATTAGCATAGCTTGTTCTTATTATATACTTAACATGAGCGATCAACACAACGATATAGCCGTACAGGCCACCAATAACGATGCTGCCGAAGGTAAAGCATCGGCAGTTGCTCTCGGTTACTATGACGACGCTTTCATCCAATCATTCTCCGCCAGAAAGCGATCGAGTGGACAGATGCAGCGGAAAGCACCCGTCATCAACCGGTGAGTGTAGCCTCGAACAGTGCGTGATATGTTATCCGGGTGCGGTATGTAATTACGTTAAGAGAGTATGTAGTATACCCCATTTGGTTGTATGGCGTGTGTTGAGTTAGCACGTGTGTGCGCGTACGTCCAGAGTGCGATATAGTTCATTGTGGTGCGTGTGTAAAGGATGCCTTCTCCATCTACAGTGTGACAGCTTGAGTGTTGTCGTATGCATGCCGAGTGTGTATATAATATGTTGGTGTGCAAGTGTAAGGATTAGATAGGGTTAATACTATCTTATATGCAGGTAACTGTGTTGTACACTTTGCGAAGGTATCCTTGATTTCAGTCGCATATCGCTCTCGTTCGTAGTGCTGTGTGTTACGGAGAGCTTTATTTCTCGGTAGAGGTTGTATACGTATCATCAAATCACTACATTAGCCAATTTACATTTGTTATTCTTTTATTAAATCGACCATCTTCCAGTCGTTACATATTGATTGGTACTTATCTGACAGATGACCGTGCCTCATCAGTGTAATAGCAGAGTATGTTTCTCATACTCACCCCCGAGCCTTTATATTCAACCTTTAGCGTATGATACACAAGTAACCGTTCATAAAACGT
>NW_014033690.1:0-1555 GCF_001186125.1 Sphaeroforma arctica JP610
AGACATACATACAGACACACACACATATATATATATATATTATTATACATCTATATATATATATTTATTATACATCTATATATATATATATATATATATATAGATACGTATATATGTAGACATGTGTATATGTATATGCATGTATTTATATATATATTTATGTGTGTGTATATATATACATATACATTTGTATATATATACATATACATATATATATGTATATGTGTGTATATATACATGTACGTGTTTATGTATATATATGTATATCTGCATAGGTGTATTTATGTATTTATATAAATATGTATATATCTGCATTATACACACACATATATATATAAGGATATACCTGTACACACACATATATATATACATGTATATAAATTTATATATAAATGTTTGTATATATATATATATATAATTATTATCAATGTTTGTATAGGTATACAGTTTTATATATACATGATATATCGATCTCCGGTGTACAATGGCTGTGCACTATAATATTTTAGCGTGCAAAATGTACACTAAAACGAACAATATGTGCGTATCATATAGGTGGGGGGGATGGCATCCCATGGCATGCTGTGCGACGCGCCTGCGCTTGCTTGGAAAGGCCCAAAGGACAAATTGGTCAAGTTGGAGGGAGAGGGACATGTATTAGGGAGCAAACCATCCGCAGTACTGCCCTGATATAAGTCAGGACTGAGTACTGACTGACCCAATCCAGAGAACACTTCAAGTTTAATTTAGTATAAAGTGCAATTCAATGCATCCTTGAGAAGTGGGTTCGCTTTTGATCATTTCTATCTTTTCACTTATATATACTCTTGACCATTCGAATATGAACGTAAAATCTGAAGGTGATCTATTCTGCTTAAGACTATTACGGATTTCTATACAAATATACGGATATATTATTGTGCGTGTGTATGAATGTTCGTAGGGAAGCTCTCCGAGTTTGACGCGCGTGTTTTGGTTGTGACGTGTGTTTGTGTATTAGTATGTATCAATGATTATAGATACAACATCTATATATATATATATATATATATTATATGTATTTATATGTATATATACATATATATATATATATATGAATACATATATATATATAACGTTAATCAATATATATACAACATTAATCTATACAAACTTTGGTGTATATGTATATATATAAACATATATATGTATGAATGGTATACACATATATATATATGTATATATATGAATGGTATATATATATGTATATGTATATTCATTTACCATTCAAATATATAGACTTTCATGTATATATTCATATTATTTATATATATATATAAGCACACACGTGCACATATATATATATGTATGTATAAATGTACATATGTATATATATGTCTATAACACTCATGTATATATAAACTTCGATGTATTTATATGTATACACATATATTTCCTACACACACACACATATATATATATATATATATATGTATATATATATATATATACACCCTTCATATATACGAACATTGATTTATATATTTATATTATATATGTATGTATATATATATGT
>NW_014033689.1:0-1555 GCF_001186125.1 Sphaeroforma arctica JP610
ATATATACATAAATATATATATAAACGACGTCGATCTAAAAATTCTCTCCATCATTCATGCGCCTCTATGAGTTGTATTTGGTTGTGAGACGAATAGTTCACCTCTGATTATGTCAGAAGAGACTCTGCTGGGGGTTGATGACCTATATGCATGTATCCTCTTATGCTTAGTTACCCAAAGACGTACCATAGTGCCATTCATACAAGTTGTTTCTCAATTAGCTTGTCAGGTTTGTTTGCTATTATATATTGTAACCCACACTCGCGAGCGCTCTATAAATATTTCCGGTCTCTGTATGTGCACTACCCCACAGTGACTAGCAACTCATCACTCAACATGTCAGAGGGAAACCTGCTCAACGTCAGGAATAGGGGCTCGAGCGTAAGCAGCTCAGACGGCGGGAGTCGAGTGAGTGGCAAAGGTACGGTCTTTTCAGTGTATATATTTAACAATAGGTACATATATACATATATACATATATATATATATAAATATATATATATATATGTATACATATATATACATACATATATGTATATATATATATATATTCAGTTTTGCAAACAGATACCATATGCTCCGCTTGGAATGAGAGATATGTGACGTGATTCTCCCTTTGCAAACGAGCACAGGCCTTACACCGACCAACAGTCATCAGATGTACACCTTGCCTGCCAAGAGTTGTATACACATACTGTTTGACAGGTGACACATATATATGTGTAGACGGGTCGATGGTTGTGTGTGTATGTGCGACGCTACACTTGTCCATGCTTGCGTACACGCGTGCCAGAAAGCGTTGTTAATCGGTCGGTGCATAGAATAGTCTTAGGCTTCGGACGTCTATCGATACATGAGCAACCCACATTGAACTCTGCCACAGATAAGGAAACGGCCGGATAGACTGAGAGTGAAGAGTCCTTATATTCCCTGTAACCTCACAGTTTAAGGGGTTTAAACCCTAAACCCTAAACCCTAAACCTTTGTCCTCAACCCTTCGAGAACGGGTTTAACGTTAGTATTCTTGTCATCAGAGGGCACCTATTTTCGCCACAATCCATTTTGTTTCGTCTTCTCATAATTATAACAAATGATCTTTTCCTATTGTAATGTAAACACTCGCACACTTCGCCTTTCAGGAGTGCGACTGCGACTGACCATTTCGTCATGGGCAACAACAGAGCACGAATTGCACAACAATAGTCCCACTGAGAAAGAACGGTTTCTAGAAGAAATACTCACAGACTTAGTCAACGAACGAGACCCGCAGGACGGTATGTATGTGATGGGCATCTGTCAATAAGAAACCATAACGATAAAGTACTAAATTCACACAATTGGATATATATATATATATATATATATAAATATATATAGTATTTGCGTGAGTGAGTGTATGTATGTTTGTATGTATATATGTATGTATGTATGTATGTATTTATGTATGTATGTATGTATGTATGTATGTATGTATGTATGTATGTATGTATGTATGTATGTATGTATGTATGTATGTATGTATGTATGTATGTAGTATGTATGTAGTATGTATGT
>NW_014033688.1:0-1555 GCF_001186125.1 Sphaeroforma arctica JP610
TAATTAATATATTATATATAATTAATTAATTAATTATATATATATATATATATATATATATATATATATATATATATATATATGTGTGTGTGTGTGTGTGTGTGTGTGTGTGTGTGTGTGTGTGTGTGTGTGTATGTATGTGTGTGTGTGTGGGTTTAGGGTTTTAGGGTTTAGGGTTTATATTCCTATATTTGTACATACATTCCAATATTTAAACATATATATCCCGCATCCGTCGAAAATAACTAGTGCGCCGGTAGACGACAATGAACCATCCGATGCGATGCCGCCGGAAGTGACGGAAGATGGCGAGGGACCCGGAGAGGAGGACGAAACCAATCTGTTCTGGGCAATTTGTAAACTGTACCAAATCGAGGATGGCAAGCCAACTGTAAGTACAGACACCCGGCGCTTGGATTACATCACCTCGAGCACGTTGCCTTCCTGTCGTCGGTGTAGTCAGGGACATTGTTTATATACATGGGGTTGTGTCTGGGCCTGAGCACTAACGCGCACATTGTGTATGTATTGGATTAGTGTGGTCATTGGGATCTCAGTACAGCCATCGTAACATGGATTGTGTGTGCCATACCCTCGTGTGGTATTTTGGAGCATGTTTGCACCTCTACGCGTACGTCCGGCACATTGTATCATGTTATACCTGCGACAGATCTCCGTGTGGATGTCCATAGGTCAGAATGCGAGGGCAATCATACCAAGGATACCCCCTCACGTTTTCTTCTCGGACACCTCTCGTGAGTATTTTATATCTAGGCTTACTCTTCTGCTGTATTCCTAAACGATCTGTTCTCCACTTACCTCCATCCCGCCCGTGGTTGTCTGCACCCACCCACAGCCGCACGGCGTAGGCACCATCCGGCTCAATCGTTTCCACAAAGGCCCCAGTGAAGGCCGCCACCGCATACTCTACCGAGACCAAAGTGTGATCAGAGAGCTGCGTCTGAACCTGTTCCTGTTCCCACTACTGTCGCCCAAGCTGCGGGGGCCCAAGGATGTGGGCATGTCCTTTTTACAGGACCAAAACGGGCAGAAGGCTTTACAGAACTACATTGTCAAGTTCAGGGATGGGGCGAGCGCGGAGAAGTTTGTGAAGCTCATTGAGGAGAACCGTGGTAGTGACTAAGTAGATAGACATTCTTTTATTGCCAGCTTAACATGCTCCTCTCCTCTAAACCACGGCCTACGAGAATACGTGCAACCGAGAGCAAACGTGCAACCGAGAGCAAACGTGCAACCGAGAGCAAACGTGCAACCGAGAGCAAACGTGCATGCAATACTAGTAGTGAGTGACAAGCAAATAAGTCTTCGACAGGGCACGGGGGCTGGTAATAAAGTAGTGCGAAGAAGAACAATCAGTGGCATGTGTCCGTCGGTCGCGGGCGGTCTGTGGTATGTTCTGGGTCAGTCGCACTACTATGTGAATGTTCTCGTCGGGTTAATTTGTACAATGTCTGCTAGAGGTTTATTCGTGTGGGGATTATTTCTACTAGAGGTTTCTTCGTGTGGGGAATATTTCTACTAGATGTTTATTCGG
>NW_014033687.1:0-1555 GCF_001186125.1 Sphaeroforma arctica JP610
CGCCTCAAGACGCTCGTTCTATACAACGAAATAAGAATTCATGTGTGCCGAAAGAATACGTTAGTATAGCCAGTAGTGTGCAACAGTGCGGCTTACACCTGTCGGGTTTATGCAGCATGACCTTGCAATGCAGCAGCAATCTATACGTTCGTCTTTGTGTCATCATTCATCAGGCCTACAAAATATCATGTTAACTCTGGCCACACGCATGATGACTTACAATATCTCGACAAATATGCACATACCATATGGATACATACACACATACATGCACTAACTCGCTCACTCATATACATATACACACACACACACACTGCGTAGAGACACACACCTTGGAAAAGTGTATTGGCCATTACCTTGTGCTTGCCTGCACCAAGCAACATAACCTCACAATGCTCTGTGATAATATGCAGTTTGGTGTCCTTTGCGTTGTCACACCATTTGTATAGCGCACCAATAGCCGCATAGGTGTGGTCGAAACGACCGTCCAACCCACCGAGAATGTAGATACTATCGAACTGGATAGAGAGGTGAATTGGCGTGCCGTACGTCAGTTTCGACGACGTAGTAATTTGCGACCATTGCAATGAGTAGTTTGCGACAAAAAACGGTGTATACGCAATGTATAAACAGCCATATACGTACGACTAAGGTGACTTTTCATCCCAACTAGAATATATATCGAAATGTATTTAATACAATTGTGTCGATGTAGTAGGCGATTTGTCAAAAATTGTCGATACTCTACGGGAAGAGGGTGATAACTTTCAACAAACCGTTTTTAGATATATATACCCTTGCAGCTGACTACTTCACGCGTGCATTCGATTATATTGGTGAATTCGAACAGTAATGAAATGCGGAACTGTCTTGCGATACCAAGCTTACGACGAGGAAATAAGATTGCGACGAGGGTAGTAGTTTGAGAAATGTGAGAAGCAGTTTCTGGCGCCTCTATAGCGCGGCAAGCAGCAAAATTACAATTAGGATCACGGACACGCTCATACGATGAAGATATGTCTGTATACGAGATCGTGCATTTATTCGGCATATTCATACACGTACAAGCATATAATAATTTCAAAAGTAAATATATACGTTACCTTTCTATCACAGTCCTTCAGGACATAGCTGAGTGACTTGTTGAGATCATGCTCATCCTGATCGAGCATCGGAATCACGTCTGTACCCTAATGAAAACAAGAAATTGTATTGAAGCGATAATCACTTACGTGTATAGTACGCTACGAATGTTCCTAAATGCAGTCATATTCCATCAGCGTAAATAATTTCATTCACACAGGAATGAACACACATTTGTGAACACTGTTCTCCAATCAGCTCCAGAACATTTTGGCGTTCTAAAGTGTTTAGGTCGAGAGTGTTGTACTCCTGATATAAGATTAGTCACACTGAGAAAGTATACAGAATGCTTGTACGCATATACATCATAAAACATAATATGTGGATACATAATATATATATATATATATATATAAATAAACTGTGGAACTATATATATAAATATATATTTATATATGAATAAATATATATA
>NW_014033686.1:0-1554 GCF_001186125.1 Sphaeroforma arctica JP610
TAGATAGTAGGTTGGTCTTGAAGTGTGAGGGTCAATACGTACATGATTTCGAAGTTCGTGATGCTCATGCTGTTGTGTTCGCCGAGTGAATGTTACAAATTCGTACAATAGTAACGCTGGCACGTATTTTTGTGGTGCAGTCCATATTTATAGACTAAACCGTTTACTACTATCCGATGCTATGCATATGCAACTTTCTTACTATTTATAGTGATCCGTTTTATTTAACGTTTATGTATTGATATACACGCTGATATCAGGGTTTCACGCTCAGGGTTTTCATTGAGGTTGCGGATTAGAACCATTTGAAATTGTCACGTGCAAATGATGTACATCCGCTGATCTGTACACAGACTTCCTTGTTGTACCACATTCATATATGTTGATGGTGCAGCTACCTCGTTATATCTGAGTTTCAATAGTACGGACACGTACAATACTATCCGGAGTTCAATCCCTCGAACCATGCATGATCAGTTTGTCAACATCGAAGCATAGACAGACAACTGATAACGTCTGATCATCCCTGATTATTTCCATCCTGGTATCAACACATTTACTGTCCCCCTCTATTAAATCGCAGAGATGTCAAGGATATGGGTAAATGCGATACCATCCTGGTGTGTCTTAAGACTACGAGTAACCACAAGCTAAGTCAACTACTGCCGCCTCTGATGCACGACAAGAGTACTGTGATCCTGGTACAGAATGGTTACGGTCTCGAGAAAAACCTGGCCAAGCAAATGGCTGACTTGGGTAAAGAAACGAAGGTACTTCGCGAATGCGTTTAGTATGCATGTGTATCTTATACCGTACGATGTGTATGTAAGGCACAACTACTGCCGCCTCTAATGCACGACTAGAGTGCTGTGTTCCCGGTGCAGAATGTTTACGGCCTCGAGACAGGTCTGGACAAGCAAAGGACCGACTTGGGTTTGGCGAATATTTTGGATATCTGTACGAACCTCGCACTCACCTCTGGCCAGACCCCATTCACAGCAGGGAAGAACATCGCAGGCGGGCTGGGCTTTATTGCGTCCCAGAAGAGTTCGCCAGGGATCATCACCCACGTGGACTACGGAAAGCTGACTGTGGGCGCACACATCTCGCCACCAACACACACACACACACAAGCACAAGCGGATCACAGCACACCCCCGCACACGCACTCGAGCACTGCGGAGCCGATGCGTGCGGACCACGAGCCTGCTGAAGGCATAGTACAGGAGGCTATGCGTGTGCTGGCGGAAGACTTGGGAGAGGCCGGTGTGGAGGTAGTCATAGATGATGATCTGGTAAGGGCGCGCTGGCACAAATTGGTGTGGAACATCTCCATGAATGGGCTGAGTGTACTGCTGGATGCGCAGACGGACGAGATAGTGGGCAACAATGGTATGGGGTGTAGTAATGAATTATATATAAGGGATCAGGGTACGTGCGTGTATGAATGAACAATAACTAGCATGTGGATGTGGATGTGGTATTGTTTGAAAAGGGTCTGCGTGGGTGATATATATATATATCATATTGTGTGTACGTGTATCTATAGATATG
>NW_014033685.1:0-1554 GCF_001186125.1 Sphaeroforma arctica JP610
AAATATGAAGGGGATCAGACGATTCTTCGAATGGTGCAAAGATATATAAAAAAAGGATAAATAAATAAATACACACATATAAAAAAATGTCAATTGTATAACATATAGACTTAATGGATGAAGTTGTATCCAGCCCCACGGGATCTTACTTATATTGCTGCACGTGAAGCCAATAAAATACAACATAAGCGTAGACGTGCAATAGGATTATACTTGTATGATAATCGTCGTAGCACAGATAGTATAGCAGTGTATACTACGTCAAAGGGTCAGTTGTTGTTTGGTGTTGCGGGTACAGGTAATACAGCGCCACAAATAGTTAAACATCACACGCACAAGAATCCAGTTACGTATGCTACTGCACAGCAGTCGTATAGCCAAACATATAGTGACAGGCAACAAGATTATTCAACTCAGGTGCAACAATCGCAAGAGAGTGAAGAAACAGAAGAGAAACTTGATCTGGAAGACCAGACGGAAACTGATATTGAACAAAGTAAGGTTGATACAGAAGAAGAGTCAGAACAGGTATACAAACCCCAAAACACACGAGAGTTGTCTCGTATTGCGTCCAGAGCAGCCTACAAACATCCTGACAAACGTGTGGAGTCTATTGGTCCTTACGTATATAATCGTGGGCTTAGTAGTACTACACTTGCTGTCTATACCAGTCTTGAGGGTCAGGCTCTCTTAGGTATTCGTGGAACAAAGATCACAGATACAAAGGATCTGCGTGCTGATTGGAGGATATTGAGGAATAAGAACGTGTTTCAGACACAGCGGTACTTGGAAGCTGAAAAAGCGCTCACAGGACTGATAGATACGTACGGTGCTGGTAACGTTAATGTCACAGGGCACTCGCTAGGAGGTACGATTGCCGCAAAGTTGCAGGAAAGATATACACCCAACTCAGATACGTACGTGTTTCGCCCAGGAGTGGGACCGTTCGGTACACTTACTGAAAATCCTAACCTCTATAGCGAAATTAACCGCAGTGATCTGATATCAGCTACAGGGTCTACTGGAGTAAATAACACTTACAGTAATAATTCTTGGAAAACATCGTTTGATGTCGCAAAGGGGATTGCCACAGGGAACTGGTTAAATACTTTTAAGGCACTCTCGGAGTCACATTCCATAGATACCGAATAGATATGACTGGTAAAGAGAATAGGGATCCTGAGGATGCTAGGTATGGCGGAGACAGTGATATCGAAAAGAAACGGAAGTGGTTGGAGTCTATGGGATTGGGAGGAACTATAGTAAGTGAGAGTAGAGCTGTAGATTATGAGATGGAGCAGATTGCACGTGTCCATGCGCAGATGACCGCAGCTAGTATGGGAGAACAGCGTCTAGCTATGGCAATATCTAACTCTGGCGCTCAGAACCAGGAAAAGTATCAGTTACGTCATGTCCTACCTAACAGATATGATGAGCTGTTACGCAAACGTGTGAGTAATATAGCAATTATAAATAGCCTTATGGGGTAATAAAATAAAATAGTCTGTGGTGATATGTATACAAGTGTCCAATATGAGTGAAGGTACCCGCACG
>NW_014033684.1:0-1554 GCF_001186125.1 Sphaeroforma arctica JP610
TATATATATATACAATACCAGTACATAGAAATACCACAGCTACACTACAACCTCCTCGGAGGATTATTTCTTCACATTGTGTTGCCCACGAGATTGTATGGTGGTGTATGAAGGGTGGTTGTAATGTATGAAGGGTGGTTGTAATGTATGAAGGGTGGTTGTAATGTATGAAGGGTGGTTGTATTGTATGAAGGGTGGTTGTATTGTAAGCAGCACTGTATGGTGGTGTACGAAGGGTGGCGGTATTGTATGAAGGGTGGTTGTATTGTAAGCAGCAGTGTATGAAGGGTGGTTGTATTGTATGAAGGGTGGTTGTATTGTATGAAGGGTGGTTGTATTGTATGAAGGGTGGTTGTATTGTATGAAGGGTGGTTGTATTGTATGAAAAGGGTGGTTGTATTGTATGAAGGGTGGTTGTATTGTATGAAGGGTGGTTGTATTGTATAAAGGGTGGTTGTATTGTATGAAGGATGGTTGTATTGTATGAGGGCTGGTTGCATTCGGGAGTGTCGTGGAAAGGGACTTCACACCCACGCGAACGCCCATCGCACACCACAGGCACGTCTGAACCACACATCGTACACCACGCGGATAAGATCAACACACTCACACGCCCACACAAACATCTCTGTGGTACGATTTATTAATAGGACACCAGACACTGTGTGGTACAATATATTAATAGGACACCAGACACTGTGTGGTACGATCTATTAATAGTACACCAGACACTGTGTGGTACGATCTATTAATAGTACACCAGACACTGTGTGGTACGATCTATTATTAGGACACCAGGCACTGTGTGGTACGATCTATTAATAGGACACCAGACACTGTGTGGTACGATCTAGTAATAGGACACCAGACACTGTGTGGTACGATCTAGTAATAGGACACCAGACACTGTGTGGTGCGCATGCGGTAACTTGTCGTGCATAGCTCATTGTCTCTGCTCTCTCTCTCTCTCTCACTCATTTTGGTTGCTTGTTTCTCTCACTCATTGTTGATGGGTTGGTTTTCTTTCTCTCATTGTTGATTGGTTTGTTTTCTTTCGCTCATTGTTGATTGGTTTGTTTTCTTTGCGGTGGCCCATGCAGCTGGAGAACCTTCCGACTGATGTCGTGCAGCACTTGCTCATATCACTGTCCAGGTATGTGTGCTGGCTAAGGGTAGAGTGCACATAGACTCACTGGTACGCAGACGTTTATAATGGTGTATGTGTTTGATAAGCTAGTGTAGTGTAGTGTATACTTTGGGGGGATTGGCAGCGTTATATAACGGATCACGTGCGTGTGTACATAGTATGTATAGAAAGCACCGAGACATACAACTCACCCCACATGAATATAGCTCCATATACGAGGTGAAACATATGAGACTTGCGCGTATTCGAACTAAAGATAGTGTAAGAGTTACGGGGGAATACATTGAAGTCTCGCTATTAATGGTGGTCACACGTGCTACAAATACACAGTGTTATCAGACCCTGACAGGAAAACACTGGTATGCTTACAGAAATTTTATTCAGGACAAGACTAGCGTTGCAGTATA
>NW_014033683.1:0-1553 GCF_001186125.1 Sphaeroforma arctica JP610
AGCCGGCGCCGTGTGGTGGTGACTAACATCGGCCCTGGGTCTGCAATTACGGACCCCACTTCTATCTAGCAATGTTTGGGATGCAGTCCTATATTGGCTAATACATAGTAGACACAAATCAGTCGTTCTCGAAACGGGCACCTCATCCACGGATTTGTTCGTTAGTACACTACACGTGTTTCTAAGGTGTACCTTGGTCCGAGTTGTACCCGCTATCTGGTAACCACGGTGTACGTTAACCCCGGTTGTATCTGCAATCGTACCGTGGCGACTGATATGAACCTGTTGGGTGCTTGGGACTTGGTCGTTAACATATGGGGCTTGGTTGGAACGGGTGGCAGCAACAGTAGTCGTCTCGCTACTCGACACCGCAATTCGGGTCGCCACGACAGGTGTATACGAGATGGTGCAATTAACGTTGTCGTCGTTATATAGTGCCTTGTTTACACTGTCTCTAGGAACCACTGTAGCATACTGCGCAACGATGGGGTTGGTGGGTGGTTGTACCGACTCACCGCTACCCGGCGAGTACTGAATCTTCAAAATAGCTGGACGCTTACGCTCAGGTGTGTGAACCAATTGCAAACAACCCGTTGGGTCTGCCTGCGTACTGCACCTATGCGATATCCCGGTGACGGGATTGAGGGTTGTATCACACACCTCGCACGCATACTCAAACAACTGTAGCATGTGCTTGGCAATCGGATTCGGGGCCAACTTAACCCGGCGCGCCCGGCAATTGGGGCATTGATTGCGTACCAGTTGTCCAACACAGTCCTCACATAACGTAAATGAACAGCACGTCGTCGTCGTTACGGTCTCTGATACTTGTACACATACACCACACGTAAATATCCGGTCACAGAGCTCGCTACCATTCACCAAGTAGTCAATTCCCGTGCGTGGGATTCCAGTACCAGCAATCATTCTAGCTGCCATCTATTTCATACTCGCTTGAGGGGCGTAGGAGTTAAACTAAACAGAATTCCCCCAAACGGTCTGTATATATAGGCCTCCCGATGGCAAAACATAACAGCGGTCGACGGTTCAACCATGATTGGTGGACCACCCCCCTCGACCATCACCCATTTTAGTATAAATATCGACCGCAATCGGTCATTATACTTCATACGTTCAATTGTATTACATGAAAAGTATACAAGTAAGTGTTAGGATTTAAAGTAAAATCATAATAAGATGTATACACCACCTGCCGCCACCGTGACCTATAATAAGGACCTGGATCTAAGCCCAGCCACTCTGGCTGCGGCGGTCGCCCAGATTAAGGATAGCGGTCGACGCTCGCCTTTACCCCTGTCTGTGGAAGTTGTCCGTACGCCTCCCCCCTGCACGCCTATCCGGACCTCTGATGTCACGAACCCGAGGAATGTGGTTAATCGGCTTAGACCGAAGATCATTAGCCAATTCACGAATGGATACAAGACTGTTCGTGTGTACCGCCACATGATTGTCAAGTTTTACAAAGGAGATGCCGATGTCGTTGCGTGTGCTAATCACGAGCACCAGATGGCCATGTTGTTTGCAAACCATCC
>NW_014033682.1:0-1553 GCF_001186125.1 Sphaeroforma arctica JP610
TATACTTTACACATTGGACTGGGTTACTCGGGGTATAGCGATACTATGGTGTGGTGTCATATGTTATTATTATACAGCCATGACACACCTTACGGAGAATACACTATACAAATAGGGTATTACACGTATAACATACACTTTACAAAGAGAGATGTTTTAGTGAACGTATATCACATGGACGAACTACATGGAATTACAGGCATGACATGGCACACGCCACAAGTAGGATGCTCGGTACAGAGATTAGTAATTTTGTGAACATATATCAAATGGACAAGCCCGTGTACCTATCTATGTCTTTACAGGCACACCACAACAAAATGTACGATACATCAGAGAGGTGAGTTTGTAGACTTATATCAACTGGATAGGCACGTGTACTTGCATATGTGGGTCTACTACCGAACACCAACGCACAAGTTCCAACGCAGAGAAGAACAAACACACACACACGCACACGCACACACACACACACACACACACACACACACATGCATACACACACATACACACATACATACACTCACATACACATACACACATACACACACATACATACACACACACACGTAGGTCATACTCGAGATAGTGGAAGCGTATGTACTTGTAGTCGGCGTGGATTGCCCGTTGTCTGTGGGTGACATAGTTTGAAATGTCCGCAAAGTGCTTGGTATGGGACGCACCAAATACTCGCACCTTCTCATATCTGCGCCCAGTACAAAAAAGTACGAAAATGGGGCAGAGAAAATCAGGAATAAGTGTGGGTGATAGTGTGAATTGTAAGCTTCGAAATTGGGTGGCAAGTTGGACGAATAGTCCAAATATGACAAACCGATCTTTAGAATTGGAATAAGAATTGAATAAAAATTGAATAGAAAGGAATACAATTGAATATTGAAAAAACAGGAATTAGAACAGAATAGCAGATGTTGTGCATAGCGTGGAGGGTTCATGGGACCATTGAATAAAAGGAATACCATTGACACTTGAATCAAAATTACTTCCGTTGGAGACCTATCACACACGAACCTGCTATAAAACGCACCCAGATCGGTGGACAGTGTGTCTATGACGTTATTGTACTTGCACTGGGGAATGGGAATGTACTGCGTCATCCGCTTTCCCGCAGATGATTGGATGAGAGCCGAGCCATTCCACCGCCTCAGCCAATCAGAATCACACTCGTCTAAGTGTTTGTCTGTTCGGGAAGGATGGGGTGGGAATGAATGGGAGAGTGATAGGCCCTGTACTCGTTGTACAAATGCAATTCATGCGACTGATTCGATACTAGTGATAGTTATACGACACTGCTCCGACAGATAAGACACTAGTGTGACTAATACGACACTACTGTGACTAATACGACACTAATAGTATTCATACGCTAGCTATAGAACTGATGCAATATATATATATATATATATAAATATATATATATACAATATATATATAAATCTTTATATATATATATATATATACATATATTGATATATGCATATATATATATATCTATATCTAATATAAGTATAATATTATCTATATATATATATATA
>NW_014033681.1:0-1553 GCF_001186125.1 Sphaeroforma arctica JP610
TGTATATATATATAAATATATATATGTATATATATATATATGTGTGTGTGTGTGTGCGTGTATATATATGTATTAATATATATATATAAGTGGGTGTGTGTTTGTGTACGTGTGTGTGTATGTATACTGATCTCTGTCGCTACCCCTTTGCCGGGTTCTAAAAATGTACCCAAACACTCCCTTCACAAATCACCTATGGTTGAAACACCCACCAATTATATTGCTTACAGTGCTTTGTTTTATAAACGTTTCTCAGACCAAGGTCAAATTTGTTCTCATATCGTTGGCCTATTTAATCACCATATAACTCTTCTCTTTTGCCCACTCCAATTTCTCTCCATCCACAGAAACCGATGCCATGGCTGAGGCGCACAGTGCAAGCGTCTCCCGAGTGCTTCAGTTGGCAGCCCCAGAGATTGGCATTCTCATCCCGGCGTTCATCTGTTTGTTGGTAATTAGTAGCATTGGTCTAGTGGGGAGTGTGCCTATCCCTGCAGGGCATATCGTGATTCACATGGCACGGGTAGTAGTAGGGTACGTGGAAGTTGTATATATATATATATCCATACTGTAGTTGTATACTATAGTTGTATATAAATATATATATATCCATACTATAGTTGTATATATATATTCATACTATAGTTGCATATATCCATACTATAGTGGTATATGTGTATCCATACTATAGTGGTATATATATATCCCTACCATAGTTGTATATATAAATCCATACTATAGTGGTATATGTATATCCATACTATAGTTGTATATATATATCCATACTATAGTGATACATGTATATCCATACTATAGTTGTATATATATATCCAATATATAGTGGTATATGTATACTCATAGTATAGTTATATATATATATCCATACTATAGTAGTATATGTATATCCATACTATAGATGTATATATACATCCATACTATAGTGGTATATGTATATCCATACTATAGTTGTATATATATATCCATACTATATTTGTATATATATATACATACTATAGTTGTATATATATAACCATACTATAGTGGTATATGTATATCCATACTATAGTTGTATATATATATCCATACTATTGTGGTATATGTATAACCATACTATAGATGTATATATATATTCATACTATAGTGGTATATGTATATCCATACAATAGTTGTATATATATATCCATACTATATTTGTATATATACAACTATAGTATGGATATACAAATACCACTATAGTATGGATATACATATACCACTATAGCATGGATATATATATGCAACTATAATATGGATATACATATACCGCTATAGTATGGATATACATATACCACTATAGTATGGATATACATATACCACTATAGTATGTATAGATATACATATACCACTATAGTATGGATATATATATACAACTATAGTATAGCCATCCGCCCATACCACACTCGCTCATACTACACGTATTGTCTGTCTGATCATCTCTCTGTTTACACTAATGGTGTGTTTGATCATCTGTCTGTTAACACGTATGGTCTGTCTGATCATTTGTCTGTTTACAC
>NW_014033680.1:0-1553 GCF_001186125.1 Sphaeroforma arctica JP610
AATATTTACATAATATAATATATATATTTATATATATATATATATATATTAAGATATATACACGGACGTTAAATCATACAAACAGGGGATTTGCATAAACACACACACATATATATATATATATATATATATATACGAACGATACAATCATACAAACAGGGGGAGTTCCACTTGCACAATTTGTTCAAATATAGTGAAATGCCTTTGTCTCTAACATCAGAAGGACACATATAGTAAGAGATATATGATATCTCAGAGACAGGCGGAATTGTGTCAACATTGATGCGTGCATGTATATGGACGCCATGGGGGTTTTGTCCCATATTTTATCTATACTTAAACAATCCGTTTACGTTTAGAGCGATATGCAAAACCACTCGGATGAAACCAGTGGCATGTCAGCCATACCATCACATGTGGATACACACATACGTATACAACAGACGGTATAGCCACTGCACACATGGCACACACGCGTACTTTGCTCAAAGTCAGTGACCTCCTTTGTGTGGACATCAAAGTTAGTATTCCCATCTGCCTGGGGCGTGCCATCATGTTGCTGTTGCTGAGTGGTGTCATTGGACACATCTCCGGTTTCTAGACTGACAGGTGCCATCGCGCGTGTGTTATAGTGAAAGTGTGCGAATAAAAAGGAATCCAAGCCACTAAGCCAATAATTCAGTACCCCTGGTGGCTACTTCTATACTGATCCAGGCGTATTGACAGGGTTGTAGGCCCTATACTACACACACGTATTCACACGTACTATAGTGGATATAAATATGATGCATTATTCATAGCCTCCTTGTTTAATTTTCAGAAGGCTGCATTATTTCAATTTCTTTGCAGAACCCAAGAGACCTCATATGGAATGTAGGGTTTTATATATTCTACCTCTTCTTCCGTGATTATTTTAGGGTGAGGCTCCCAGCCCCAGCCCCGGTCTTTATGGGTTCTGCATAGATACAACGGGGTTTTACTTACGTCTCAACGGGGTTTTAGATCGGATCCTGATATGCGTAAAGATAAGAGAGGGCAAAAAAGCACATTCCGAGTAAAATGTAATAATAACAGAGTAGTGCTTTATCATTTCTTGTGTATATTGTGTATTTGGTATGTACTAATTAGATAAATACATTTGTATATATATGTATATATATTATATATATACTTGAATATATGAGTGTATGTATATTTAGTATACATATATGTCTAGATATCCATCGTTGCCTTTAAACCACTGGTCACGCGAACAAGCCTGGTTGAGGGCTCTCGTGCGAAGCATTGGCCACTTTTCATACCTTCAGAAGTATTTTCTCCATACTATACATTCACCTATATGGTATTACGTCTATACTATATTCACTTAGATAGTATCGTCTTCATTATATATTTAGCTGAATAGTATTGCCTCTATTATATATTTATCTAAATATCTTCACCAGTCTGATATACAGGGTATCAGATACATTGTTAGTGTTCTATACACAGCAGCAAGTTATGCCTGACTCGTGCACGCCATGATCGATTAATAGTCCAATCGCAATAAGAAC
>NW_014033679.1:0-1553 GCF_001186125.1 Sphaeroforma arctica JP610
GTGCAAGTACCTGCTGCGGCCACCCTTCCTCCTGCACGTCGTCTGAGAGCTCTGCGAACTCTGCGGATGTTATTGGGATTGTCAACTGCATCGTCATCTTCAGCGTACTGTGACACCACTGGGGCCACCCATCTACGGTAGCAGTATATAATCACTCCCAGCACACAGGCAGCTATTAAGTAGAGAGTGGCTTTATCAACGGCCATGCTTCGCTATTTTTATCTATTATTTTGGCTCATATAGCGTATGTGTGTTAGTCTATATTGCGTATATATGATGGGTTGTATTGCGTATGTATTCAACGTATATATGATGGGTTGTATTGCGTATGTATTCAACAGCGTACCCTATGTTAGTAGCTTGTAGAATATAAAATATAGACATAAAATGTGTGCTGGTAACCAGTATGTAGCAGGCAAAGGTGAGATGCAACGCCGTATGTATATGTAGTACAAACACAAAGAAATACACGAGCCTTGTTATGCACTCCAATAACGTGATGACTATGAGGTCCACTCTTGCGAGTCTTTTAGAGTGGATAGATTTGCAAAGCAAAGGTTCTGTGTTTTTAAATTCTGTTTTTGCAAATGAAGTCAAACCGCTGCGAAAACTGAAAATGCCAGAGATGTTTTAAGATTTGGCCACCTAGACTTTATTTCGGAAAAGCCAAAAGGTCCGCATTCCTGATTCCTAGTTTCCTAATTCTAAATTCCAACAAAGAATAAAAAGAATAGAGTTGCCATATTTGGTCTTTAGAGTTTGGAGGGCATCTAAATAGCATATGTATCTTTTAGAACGTCAAATGATTGGCCCTAAGGTTTCTATTGGGAGTTGGGAGGAAATCTGAGTATGATATAATTCTTAAACCGTGAGATTATTGGCTCCAGAGCACTGGACTTCAGCAGGGTTTCAGCATAGCGATTGATTGATTAGTCACGCCTTTAAGCCTTCACTAACTTCCGGGTTTGTTGACAAACTAACTTGCTCTCGGGGGCTCCCTTTCTCTACTAGAGAGAGGAGTCTAGGACAGTATTGACGACTTGACGTTCTGTCAGACAACTATAAATATAATCAAACACATACATAGCTTTCAAAGGGGCTATATAGTTCATACTTGTGCCTCCCCACGAACGTTCATATACAGGTAGGCGGAAAACAAAACACTGTGAACACTGCAGAAGATATACTGAGATCACAATGAGTATCGATAGAGCGTCCGTTCTGGGTGGTGGTGCCTTTGGCACTGCTATGGCCCAGCTGCTTGCCCGCAAGGGCATCGAGACACGAATGTGGATGCGAAATAAGGTATGAACTCGTGAGTGCTAATACAGTAGTATGAACGATAAAATAATATACACGTACCTATAAATGGTTATGCTTGAGTGGTCGAATACATGTGACTTATACTGCGCTACTGAGATGCGAGTAGTATACTGACTAGGTGAGAAAATTAGAGATACAAGCTTGAAATTATTCTTTTTCTGTTCACGCACGAATATATAAATCTGTATCAAATCTGCGGCCAATATATCGGCTTATGTCTATACGCGCTG
>NW_014033678.1:0-1553 GCF_001186125.1 Sphaeroforma arctica JP610
GTATGTATGTATGTATGTATATGTATATATATATTGAAGCTATAAGTTTTATCAACGACATTAAACTGTATTTGCGATACTGACTATTGATCGATAACTCGTTTTGCACCGGTTGCTGTCGGTATTGAACTTCTGACGATCTGCAGAAATGGCCCACGATTGCAGATCTGGCCAAAGCTGACATTGAGGTACATAGTCATTTATATGAAAATGTTATGTGGCAATGAATACGTGTCAATGCCAATGAATACGTGTCAGTGGTATTGAATAGGTGTCAGTGCCAATGAATTCGTGTCAATGCTTATATGCATTTTTTTCTATGTGGACATGTGTACCGGTTGGGAGGGCGAGATGTCTCGTTGGGATGTAATTCGTATCTGTCGCGAGCGTTATAGAGCTCGCGAAGTATTATACATGCTTCCATACACACTGGTTGCCTAGCAACGTACTACATTGGTCGCTAGTTACAAGCCCCACGCATACTAAGAATCCAGATACGGTCACAACACAGAGCTTCACACAGGGCCATCAATACATGTCCATTGATGTATACTTGCGGCTTACTTTCACAAAGCTTTTATATACACATACCCCTATATCTACATGTGTAAATTCTGGGGGTTTAGAGCCGTTCCCCCAAATTAGCACTCCCGTTTCCTATGCCAGTATGTGGTTTCAGAGTTTATACGATCTAGTATCAACGCGGCTGTTCAAGGCTCTGGCTGGTGGTGCTGGGTGCGTTTGCTCAGGTTTAGGCTCACCATCGACCCACTACTGTTCGCAGTGGTTGGGTATAGTGTGGTCTGTAGGACACAGTTGCTGCAAACCACAATGACACATATCACATGCACACACGGGGGCCCATCAGTTCAGTGATATGTTTCTCACACTATAGAACGTGTTGTGGATGACAGTGCTATTGACAATCCTTTACTGCCATGTTGATGGTAGTAGATGCACAGGATCACCTGTAGTACGCTCTATACGATCACCTGTAGTACGCTCTATACGATCACCTGTAGTACGTTTGATGTGTCTGACAAGTGCTTTCTCATATTGTCTATGGGTTTGTATTCAACAGAGCGTCAATTCTGTCTGGCAGGGATTGGGCTATTATTCTCGTGCGAAGCGATTGCACGAGGGAGCACAACTGGTAAGCTTATTTTTATTTGTAGTTAGTGTCTCCGACTAATATCTTAAAATGTATCTACGAATCATATCTTTAAATATGGAACAATACGTTGATCTGGTGAGTCTATATGTGTAGTATATAACCAAGAATCATATGTCCAAATAAGGAGCAAAATGTAGATCCGCTCGCATCTGTATCAATCCATGCCTGGGCCAACACTCACATTTTGACATATAGGCAGACTGGGAGCATTGGTTTCATACATACATTTCAGTCACACATTCCGGCTTCCAACTGTGTGAATTCAAGGACACGTACGACAGCTCACATTGATATAAGTATCTGTTTTCGTGAGCAACAGCTATGCAACTATGAAACTTGCTTGAAAGTACAGTACTTCATTACACTGATCAGGTACGGC
>NW_014033677.1:0-1553 GCF_001186125.1 Sphaeroforma arctica JP610
TGTAGTTGTGTATGTGCATGTACGCCACACCATTCATTACGCAGGAGATGTGTATCATGCTGATAAACGCAGCCACACGCACAGGAAAAGACTAATAATCACGCATACCAGGGTTTTAGACTTAAGAGGTGTGTATGTATGTGTGTATGTATGTGTGTATGTTTGCGTGTTTGCGTGTATGTCTGCATGTTTGTGTGTATGTTTGTGTGTATGTGTGTATGTTTGTGTGTATGTGTTTATGTTTGTGTGTATGTCTGTATGTATGTGTGTATGTCTGTGTGTATGTGTGTACGTTTGTGTGTATATGTGTATGTTTGTATACATAGTGTGTACCTATCCTGGGCTGACAAAAGGCTCACATACACACCCAACCCCAATACCCAACTCAGCCACTCATCCCTCCTCTCTCCTTCTCTCCCACACTCCACAGCCTATTCCAGTCCATCTGGCTTTACCTTGACTTTGAGACCGAAGCCATTGTCAAAGGCTACCAACACGTTATCAGTCCCCTCACCGCAGCCACACTGCAGTGGTACCTGTCTCGGTGGTCTGCGACCTATCTGCTGCTCTCACCCGACGCTTACCATACACTGCCACACCATATACGGCAGAGTCTGGGCAAGGACTCGGAGCTAGGTAGGTATATTCAGGATTGGTGTGTATTGTGTATGTGTGAGTGTGCTTCTGCGTGTGTGTAAGTATATTCAGGATGAGTATGTAGTGTGTAACCTGTGTGTGTGTGTGTGTAGGTATATTCAGGATGTGTGTGTAGTGTGTACGTGTGTGTGTGTGTGTGTGTAGGTATATGCAGGATGTGCGTGTAATGTGTAGCCTGTGTGTGTGTATGTGTGTGTCACATATAACTGTAGGTGTAGTTCAACGCTCACTAGCAGACTAGTCCTCGCCCTGTCCCTTTTTTTGGTCACTAACTAACTGCACCTCACCCTGTCCCTTTTTTTGGTCACTAACTGACTGCGCCTCACCCTGTCCCGTTTTTTCGGTGCACCCATTATTAACAGGCAAGGGCCGCTTCAATTGGATTGTGGAGAAAATCTATCTTAATCTGAGTCGATGGTACGCTGAGCCAGATGTCACCGAGTAAGTAGGACGAGAATGGGGTGTGGCTTTTGTGTGCATTTGTGAGTTAATAATTAGTCAATTGTCAAATATATATAAATATATATACGATGGCACCGCCATCCCGCAATGGCTGACACTATGCAATACCGGGATATACCATGCTCCAATCCCTGTCTCTCCAGCGCTACAGCCAATCTGCTGCTTACGCTATGCAAGAACACCACACAACGCCAACAAATGACGCACTGTGCTGCCTTCCCGCAATTGTTGACTTTGTTCAATACCGGGATGCCTGGTCAGAACAACCCCAACCCCAATGTCGCCCCCCCTCCCCAGTTACCCGCCAGTGTGCAGCGGAGGATCGCTCAGGCCGTTACTATGGCAACCGCTGGTAATCAGGTATACGTCTATATATATATATATATATATATATATATATATATATATATAATATATNTAGTTGTTGTTGTCGT
>NW_014033676.1:0-1552 GCF_001186125.1 Sphaeroforma arctica JP610
AATAATATATATATGTGTGTGTGTGTGTGTGTGTGTGTGTGTGTGTGTGTGTGTGTGTATGTATATGTATATATTTATGTATATCACCTCACCGATGCTCTCAACTAATTAAGGTACAATATTGATGCAAATGTTACGACAGTAAGATTGTGAATATAGCGCATCCGTCGCTAGAGCTGGCACATATAACGTGTACATGAATCGATATATATATATATATATATATATACTCAGGAGAATGTGATACTTAAACAGAACATTCAACAACGATTTGTATGTTACGTTTGAATAGAGGCACTTCGACCGAAAAGTCTATAATATTCCAACCCCAGCAGAGCAACGGATACCAATCAGCAAACCCATATTCATTTCCACACCCCACCCCACCCCACGCATAGATGTATACATTTATCGTCATTACAAACACCCATCAATCACCGCTTCATACCTCAATCGCTATAGGCAGCTCCTGTCCCTGCCCAAACGTAGTCGAGCCCGTACAGGCAAGCTCGCCACACCCAATGATGCACACATTCTCACCCACCACACAATTGGCCACATGCGAATTCCTCGTAACCAGCGAGTTGTTCCCCACAGTCACATTGCTGAGATCGGTGCTGAAAACGCCGGTAGGTAGGTAGCTTGTGCCTGTGTTGATACGACCCGTAAACACACCCAGACGTACTCGTCCGTGGAATTCACAGTTACGCACACGCCGCGCGTTGAACTTCTCGGCCACGAGAACACTGGCCCAGTCTTCCGCACCACAGCCCTGGCGCTCCAGTTGGGCAACTTCTGAGTAGGACTGAGAGCAGTTGGTAGGGTGGGTTTGTTAGATGAACAGCATGACCAATTGTGTCAATCAGCGTCTGATGGGTTTAGGTCTGGCGTTGACTGTAGCGAGAGTGGAGTGGAAAAAAACAGCACCTAGTTCTCAATATAATTGACGAATAGCCTTGGCATCACACTATCACACCTTTTAATTGTATATTAAGAGGACTGAGAGCAGTTGATGGTATAGGATGTCATTGGCTATGGGTATATTGATGTCGGAGTGTCAGACTGCGAGTATGACTGATGACTTGGGCAACATAGGGCACATCCCAACAATGGCAATGACGTCCGAGATAACAACTTAGTTAGGACAAAGAGCGTTTGATAAATAGTACGTGGTATCATACAAACATCGATATTGCAGTGAACATCGATGTCAAAGTGATATACGCTAGTTCAACTGAGATATTTGAGTGGCGGGTCCATTCAAATGTGAGTGCCTATGCCTCAAGTGACTACCATTGGTCACAGATATCACTTTGAGTGTCGAATGTTCTGAAGCGGAGATGAACTTGATTCCCCATGCGCTGGTATAAACCCGATCGCACGGAACGAGAGACTCTATTATATTTTATATGTATGATACTGTGTATATGCGAGCGCATGAGGAATAGAGTTAAATCTCAATTAAACAATAGTACGCCAGACTCACTCACATGTATACACACACACACGCACAACAAAACACAGAATGACAAACACACCCACAACCACTATA
>NW_014033675.1:0-1552 GCF_001186125.1 Sphaeroforma arctica JP610
TATATATATATATATATATATAGTATATTATGTATATATATATATATATATATATATATATATATATATATATATATATATATATATATATATATATACGAGGTCATCTGTTCATGACAGTCTCGAGCTGCAATTTCTAGTAGTAGCAGGGGAAAGCGGCAATGCAAATCACGTACAGGAAGCTTCGCCTAATGCAATACCATTTATTTACGCTTTTTGTTCCTCAACAGACTCTTGCTTCTTTGCCTGATGCAGATATTGCTTTGTGAACTCGTGGAATTCTTCCTTGGTGCAGCTGCCATCCTTGTTGACTGTGACGGATACAGAAAACAAAGAGATAAGTATTTTGTATTTTATTAAAACAGAATAACAGGACGCCGAAAGGAAAGACGATGCTTGATTATAGGCGTATCTGTGGGTAGGTGAATCCATTTGACACTGTGGTAGAGATCACACTGTTGCGTTGTTTTATCATATCATAACAAACTTAGTCACCACAAGTATGTCTAGACAAGTCGTTATTCTTCATAATGTCTGTAGGGGATCCACACAATACTCCAGCCGAGAATTTAAAGCTTAAGGCCTGCATCCATAAAACCCCGAACTAGAGACAAATATACCCGATTACAGATCACATCTGAGAACAGGTACCTACTGTCGAGCGGACCAATATCTTTATAAAAAAACCCCCCTTGCGGTCCAGGATACTACTATCTAAGAAACATGATCTTACTGTCGATTTTAGCCATGATGCTCTTAGACACAGAGGCGGGCAGGGTGGGGCACCCGGGGATCTTGGTAGTCACCATAGCCAAGGCAGCATCCAGCTCAGTATTGTCCAGTTTCCCACTATTGTCCTTGTCAAACTGTGAGGAGTGGGATTAGCGGTACTAGCGTGAACAGTCACAGATAAATAGAAACAATATATACGTGTGAATAAGAAAGAGATGAATGATAATACTGAATAAATTTGTGAGAACATGCAGAGATGACAAACAACACTAACTACGTTTGTTTATTTGTTTGTTTGTGTATGAATGCACCGACGAACGGGGATTCCAACCGAAACGCGAAGACAATTGCAGACAGCATAGTTTTTGTGAAATGTTTCAGACCGACAAATTTACCAATGAAAGTCTCAAGCTGCGTGACTGGTTTGGACTTATATCAATCGCAATGCGTGTGCGAGGGCATATGTGTGAACATCCATCTCCACTATATATTTGTGTTACAAACACGAGTAGATTTGTATATAGATCGAGTGTTTTTCTCCACAGTATGCGAGAACGAGATTCTACCTCGACTTAATAATGTACCGCATCCAATATATATTATATATATATATATATATATATATATGTATATGTATATGTATATGTATATGTATATGTATATGTATATGTGTATATCTATATATAGATATATATTTATGTATATCTATATATATGTATATCTATATATGTATATGTATATATATATATAAATATATATATATATATACATATATATATATATATATATATATTGTATATGTATGTATATGTAGATGTGT
>NW_014033673.1:0-1551 GCF_001186125.1 Sphaeroforma arctica JP610
ATGAAATGATATAAATGATATGAATAGCCCTGTAGCATCTAATGAAATGAGACGACATGTTATAAGTGATAGGAATAGTCCTGTATCATCTAATGAAAATACATGACATGTAATAAATGATATGAGTAGTCCTGTTTTCTCTTGTCTGTGTGTTGACGTGATATAAATGATATGAATAGTCCTGTTTTCTTTTCTCTTGTCTGTGTGTTGACGTACCTCCACAAAGAACGGCTGTACCACGTCGTGGCGCACGAGTTCGAATCGGGGATGGCCCAGCCAGTGCTCCACATTTTGCCTGCGCAAACAACCCCAAATCAAATTACAAGTTAGGAGCGTAACCGCCGGAATTGGTCAAATGCGATCCGAATTTGTTTTTTCCCCTTTTTTCTCTCCAAAACCCAATCGACCCGAATTCCCATTGTGGGACAACGCCCTATGCAATACTGTAGTTGGGGCAGATAGCTTTGCATCCAGTGCGCATGTATTATGTATTGGTTATGTGAGTGTAGGTGTGGTGTAGAGCCCAGAACCCACCCGCTTGGGCGGAAATTGGACCGGCGGTGCCCTGTTTTCTTATGAGCAAATTGCGTTTAACGGCACGTGTGGGTCTGCCACCCGTGACCCGAAATTCCAATGAGAGCGTTGAGAACTTCGCATTCTGGTGCATAATTGGTCCAGAAAACAGGTGGGTTTTTGGATTTGCGCGCATATTTATATATATATATGACTATAAAACTCAGACACATATACTGACAGAACATACAGTTACAGAGGTATAGCCACACCTGCGTTGTAAGCATGCCTATGTACTTCAGAACACATACCTACAGGCTAAACCTATACCATACATCTACAGAAATACACCCATACAATACATCTACAGAAATACATCCATACAACATACCTACAGAAATATACCCATAAAATATACCTACAGAAATACACCCATAAAATATACCTACAGAGATACACCCATACAATACACCTACAGCAATACACCCATACAATATACCTACAGAAATACACCCATACAATACATCTACAGAAATAAATCCATACAACATACCTACAGAAATATACCCATAAAATATACCTACAGAAATACACCCATAAAATATACCTACAGAGATACACCCATACAATACACCTACAGAAATAGACCCATACAATAAACCTACAGAAATACACCCTTACAATATACCTACAGAAATAGACCCATAAAATATGTTTACAGAAATAGACCCATTCAATACACCTACAGAAATACACCCATACAATATATCTACAGAAATACACCCATACAATATGCATACACTAATACACCCATACCTTCGACCAGTAAAGTAATTGTCTATAACCACCACATCGTGGCCTGCGTTCATCAGTTTGTCTACCAGGTGCGACCCAACGAATCCAGCCCCACCGGTTACCAGGATACTGTGTAGGGGACAGAGTACGCTGGTTAATAGCTGGGACACTCGGGCTGTGTGAGTCAGGTCTCAGGTAGATGGAAAGATCACGATGTATATTATGTGTGTTCAGAAATATGAG